>NW_013665776.1:793249-798376 GCF_000517525.1 Limulus polyphemus | reverse complement strand
TATATAAATATACATGCATAAGCATGGTTTGTGCACTTGTTTGGATTAAATTTTTCATAAAACAATTATAACAGTTATGAACCTTTTACTAAACGTTAAACATTGTAACACCAAAACACATCTTTAAATGTGGATGTTGAAAAATGGTTTCAAACTCAATCAGTGTTAAAACCTTTTAAAGTTGATTCACAACATTCTAATTATGAAAAACATCAGCTTTAAGCAAGAAGTTTTTGATACAACCAAAAGTTTAGAAAGCACACATGTTAACATTAACAATACAAAATAATGTATGATAAAAAGTGTGGCAGACATATGTTTAATAATATTGTTAAGAGCAAATTTTATAAAGAAATCATATTACTATAAACCACCATATCTTTAAAAAATAAAAATAAATAAAACCACTGAAAATCTCAGTCATTAATGACAGAGACAAATTGGTATTTTTAGTTTGGGTGAACATTGAGATTTTAATATTTTCCTTACCTGAAAATGTATTTCTGATAGATACTTGCCTCCTCGCACAGAACTTGATTCTTTTTTTACCTCCCACCTTAAAAACATGTTTAACATGAACTGTGCTAGTGCATGATGTCATCATCATGCAACAACAGTCCTTCAGTAATAGGAGGGTGACACAACCTCCTTTCACAGTAGCTCCTTCTAAGCACTTGTGCTCAAATTAACTCCTTCTTAGATGAGGCAAGAAGTGCACCAGAAATTGGGTAGACTGGTGTGAAGAAGTAAATATCTATCAGTAATACATTTTTAGTTAAGGAAAATGTTAAAACTTCTGAAATAATACTTCTCCTCTTCACACAGAACAGCTAGAATCCCACATTGAAATGATAGAGGACTCAGTGCAAACATTAAACCTCGATGAGCTCTCTTCAGAAAGTGTCTGAAGGGAAAGCCCATGGAGTGCGACACCTGATGCCAAGGGTTCCATAGGGGCATACTTGTGGGAGACCACATCTGGTCTCAACCAGGATATACTCTTCATCAAGAAGAAAATAGAACAGAAGACAAAATATCCTCAAGTGTTGCAGAGATAGATGGAATTTTAGCACACAAATGGTCAGCAAGACAAAAGGTGTAGTGTGGTTAAAGCATTATCAGACCATAAGGTGTTTGTCTCACCTCGACACAAGTGGACAAACTGGGACAGTGTTGATGACACCATCCTGCTGCAGGAGGAGGGCACACTAGCTGTTTGAGGAGGGACCCACAATACACAGATAGTACCACCACCACTCTACTTCCAATCGTATTGTGTTGTACACAATCTGCGAGGAACTCTCCAAGGTCCACCACCCCAGTAGCTAGGAAATGGAAAGTGGAAATGGCCTCCTATGTTCCCCTTGAAGAAGATGAGGGAGGGTAGGAATTTACACTGGTGAAGCCAAGAGAAATACACAAATCCCCATCATGTGCCTGGTGGAAGGTCCTTTACTGGAGACAATGCAATGGGTAACCACAAAACCCTATTTCTAAAATTCAGCACATGTGAGACAAAGAAGTGGACAGCCACTTCCCTGGTGCCAGCTTTTTCAATGATAGTTCATGGAAAGTAGAGTCTCAATCAGTCAATTGATTAATTTAAATACATAAGGATACCTCTTGTGGTCTTGCAGAACACCCTATCTCAACAATAGCACTACTAGAGCCAAGACGAATGGATTGAGTACTCTGTTACCCTTGGCGCTATGTGCATTTTGGGTAATAAGCATACCCTGGGAAGCAACACCAGCCACCTGGCAGAATCCTATAAAGGGGAAGAGGGTTACGAGAAAAAAATATCCTTCTCAAAGATGGTGTGTAGAATGAAGAACAGCAACCAGAGGAAGTCAAAATCCTGCAGGAGACGAAACAGCTAGATGATGAATATAATGGGAGACAAATTTATACAGTGCTGTCCAAGTGCCTGCTTGAAGGATCTTGTCTAAGGGTCAGCAAAAGTGAAGCACAAGAGAATGAGACAGGTGACTAACCTAATGTGATGAAATGTTAAAGAGCACGCAAGCATCAATATCCAATAAGAATATATCAACCAAAGGAGATGGCGGACCAATCCTGTAAGGTTAGAAATAAAGAGGTTCCCAAACAAAGAGGGGGTCTGAAGGTAGGAACAAATGATGATAGGAACTCTTAAAGTCCAAACCAAACACAGCTGGCAATCCAAATCCAAATGAGCACAGAGGTGAGAAATCAAAGACAGAAAAATAGGAGAGAAAGAATGATCACCTTCCCAAGCAGCTGAAGTAGAGAACCAAGTATGGTGAAAGTGTGGGAAGCATCAATGGCATAAACATCCGAATAAAAATGACTATTGGCAAGAAGAAAAAGAAAATATGTCTTTGGAAAAATATGATATAACAAATATGAAATCAACATCTCAAATGAAGCATGTGTAAGAGAGTGTAAAACCACATTAAGGTCCCTGTCAAGCAAGGGAGTAGGATGAGGGGGTGATGAAGAAATAAGGATCTCAACAAAATGGAGAGGACAAGGGAAGAAATAACCTGGAGAAAATTGGTAAGGTAAAATGTAGTTGATAAGGCTGCCTGATAACCAGCAATGGTGGAAACTGACAATCCAAAAAGGCCGAAAGGCCGTCGATAGATGAACAGAGTTGAAAGATGACAGGAATATGATATGAAAAAGGCTACATGGTTAGAGAGGTCAACTCTGTGGGCAATGGACTGGACAAATCACACACATGAAGATGAAGGGATGACACTCCTGGATGAAAGAGAGACATGTTTGGCTGGAGCAAGAGAGAGTGGGAATGAAGCAGAGGAAGAAGGGTCCTGTATGGCAATTGGTGAAGTAGAAGAAACTAAGGTTGTACCAGCCAAAGAGGCACCACCAACAGGAACCCGACAAGGAGTGTCGTGTATCAAAGCCAAGACACAAGGGAGCAAAGAGGAGGGTAGGCATACAGAAAAAGGTAAGACCTGTTGTGGCTGTGACCATTGACCACCAGGGCTGAAGGATGAAGAAATGGAGACCAGAAGAAAGGAAGTCTGGTGTTGAGAGGAGTGGTGTAGGCCTCAATAAGAGGCATGCCTAACCGAGAGCAAACTCAATGAAAAACCTGAGAGTAAAGAGGTAGAATCCTGTCTGGCCAACAGAGGCAATCAGCTACCAAGTTCAGAGCCCCCAGCACATGATAAGATGTGAGACAAATATGATGGGAATGAGCCCAAAACAGCAGGTCTAAGGCTTGGAAGCAAAGAGTCCTGGAAAAGGTACTCCCCTCCCCCAAAGACTGCTATAAGAAATGACCATGGAATTGTTGGAGTGGATCATGACCAACCAATCCACAAGAAGAAGGAAGAAATGGTAACATGCCCAACAGATAGCAAGAAGTTTGAGTAAGTTGATGTGGACCAAATGCTCAATGTCATGTCATCATTCAGAGATGTGCCACAGTCCAACCGAGAAGCATCTACAAAAAGATAGAGATCTACACAGGAGGTGGCAAGGGGATGCCCACCATGGTATTAGCACAGTAGGGCCACCAAGACAAATTCCCATGAAGAGGAGAAGGGAGATGCAGAATCATGGGCAGTGGATCCTGAGAAAGGTTTCATTGGTCCGACAATGTTCACTAAAAGAAGTGCATGTGTGCACAGCCTAAAGGAATGAGTAATTTGAGGGAAGCTAGAGTCCCCAAAAGTGAAAGAATGTTGCAGGCAGGTGTAAATGTGAAGCACAAAAATGTGGTGTTAAGACATTACACTGCTCGTAGGTGAAGTGGTGAAAGCTGAGCATGACTGAGATGGGAGTTGAAGGAAACAACCAAATGTACCAAATATAAGGTGAGCATGAGAAAAAAACTTTGAACGCTGGACAAGCCAGCCCAGCTGTGCTGCCTCCTGCAGGAGAATGCACTTGTGAGAGGAGTACTCACACAAAGGGATGAGGAGAAGCTAATTGTCATTGTAATAATGGAACCTCAGCCCCAATCTGTAAACATGGCAGGTGAATGACACCTTGACACAACTGAAGACATAAGGAGCAGATGCAATGGCAAAATGATGAGTACAGAACTGGAACACATGATCCCAATGAATGAAATGAAGAAAACTTCTGAAAAACAGGGTGATCGTAATGTGTAAATGGGATTGGAGGAAAGGAAACTAGAAAAGGGAAGGAGGAGAAGAGAAACAGATGGATAGGCCATGGGTAGAACCTGAAGAATCCATTGGTCAGTCAAAAATGGAGATTGAAGGCTGGCAAAGAGAGACAGATGGGCTCCCACAGGGCCAGATCCTACAGGACAGTCAATGATGAGGCATCTGGAAGTGGAAGGATGGGAAAAAACAGACCAGAAAACTAAAATTGGAAGGAAAATATAGGTACAGCAGACCTCGGGAAAGGGACAGAAGGGCAAGGCTGAGGAAGACAAGAAACCAAAGTAGCCAAACAGGACTGATGCTGAGCTGCCTCAGCCTTGGTCTCCAAGTGAGTCAGGAACACCCCTGAAGACCTCCTGACAAAGAAATGGAGCCTGATAAAGATCACAGAGATAAATAAGCATGAAGGAGACATACATTAGCTAAGAGTGCATCCCATCTCAATAAATCCCAACAGTAGAGGAACCAAGTAAGGAGAGATAGAGCAGAAGAAGAAATATGGATCAAAATGATGTAAAAAATGATCAAACCTCTCCAAAATACCCTACTGTAGCATAATGAAATGCATCTGAAATATGGTGAAGTGAAAAGAAGTAAAATGGAAGGGTGGTAAGAAAGAGACAAAGGCATAAGACTGGATACTAGAAAGGGAAATAGAAGTCAAGGGGTCCATCCCCAAGCAGATAACAGATTCCAAAAGTCTGGGAATCAAGGAACAGAAATGAAGAACGGCTGTAAGTCAGAACAAGAGAGTCAAGTAGATGAGAAGAATGAGTCATGTCAGTATTGGTATGCAATTGTTCGAGAAATGAGTCTGCATGGACCGTAATGTCAGGCAAAGGAGGCAAGACAAAGTAATCTTGAATATTAGTTTCATGTAGTCAGACATAAAAGGAATCAAAAGACACAGGGGAAAGAGAAAGAACATACCTATGAAGTCATGTCAATGATGAGATTAGAAGGGTGAGGATTTTCCTCCACT
>NW_013665776.1:765953-793088 GCF_000517525.1 Limulus polyphemus | reverse complement strand
TTCCTCCACTGAAAAATATGTGCCTAGAGAAAACCCTCGTAGGAAAATATCTGGTTAAAATTAACATCTTGGCCATGTTCAAAATGAGGAGAAGTGATGTCAGCCATATGGATGGGAGGAGGAGGCCCAGTATGCATGAAGAAGCCTACAAAATGTTGAACAAGGGCTGTCACATCCTCTATAGACAACAAGCCCCCACCAGCCACAAGTCCCATGTTAGTAACCTCATCACTATCATAAGATGAAGCGGAAGTTACCATTATTTGAGAATTCATAATGCCAGGAAATCACCCAACGTATTTTTTTTCTCTAAGTGAAATTAAAAAACTACACTGATTATGCAAAAAGTGAACACTAAACCAGAAAACTTGAACAAAAGTTAACTCAGATGTAAATTATCACAAGTCTCAAATCATTGATTAACAATTTTGGAACCTGTACATTCTAAATAACAATGAGGAAAAGAATGAAGTTAATGCTGCCCTCTTATTGATAGAAGGCTATTGTTACATGATGATATCACCCATTAGTGCAGTTAATGTTAACTGTTTTGTTTATGTGGTAGCTAGCTCAAGGATAATTGCATTCTAAACTCATAAGCAGATGTGTAAAGGAATTAAGCTGTTCTGTGTAAAGAGGTGAGATATCACCTCAGAATGAAAGGCTTTCATCAATAACAAATTGATAACCTATTGTTCCACAGTTGTGAATTTTAGTTTCCAAGAAGGGTGGAGTGGTTATTAATCTCACTATGCAATAAGATACAAGATTAAGGTGAATTAGTTAGCTTATATCCACATATATCTTAAATTTAAATGTGCATATATTTGTATGTAAAATGAAGTTTTACTAATACAAGTAGCTTTACAACTACAACAAGTGTATTTATGTTGAAATAAATATTAAAAGTACCTTAATTTGCAGGCAATATGTTTTCATTATTTTTTGAAATCGGGATAAGAGTTTGAAACTTTGTTTGTCCACAACAGGAGTGATATGAAATAGTGGATATTTTGAGATGATGTATGGATTCTTTGAAGATTCTATTTTATTTGGTAAAAAATGTTTATGTGATAGAGTGCAAGAAATTAAGGGGATACCAATTACTTTATAATATGTTATGAATTTTAGAAATTTTACAGTGATGACAGAACGAGTCAGAACAGGTATTATACACATTATTTAGCATACTTGGAAAAAAAGTTACATTTGGAAAAAGTCTGGTGTGAAGTTATCAAAATGAGTGTATAAGCCAGTAAATATATTTTTGTAATAAACAGATATGGCAGAGATTATTTTTTTACTTGGATATCTTTGAAAAAAAAAGTTATTCTATTATCACCCAACACTAAATAATAACATCAATTTTACTCCATTGTCATTAATCTAATCTTTTCCATATTTCCACTGTTTTTACTTATTTATTTTTGTTAAAGATGCAATTTTTAATATTTTAACCTTTCTTTATGTTTTCTCTGTCTGTCACAAGTTTTAATGTACATTCTGTTATATTGTTACCATTTAAACTTGTGTTTTTTCTACACTTTCACTTGCATCAAAAACATTTCTTACTAGCTGATGTTGTTTTCAGTAGCTAGAATGTTGTGAATTAATGTTTTAAAGCTGATGATGAAATTTGACACAATTACAAAACTTTGATAATTAAAGATGTTTTTTGGTATTATTGTATTTTTGATATTTGTCATGAAACTTTGTTTTCCACCTTATGAACTTTTACAATGAAGGCATAACAACATAATAGATCAAATGTCTTGCTTAAATTTCATTATGCTTAAAAAACTTGATTTTAGTTTCTTAATTTTTCTATAGTTTCCAGAATAAGTTAGTTATTTCTAATATAATTTAAAGGATCCTCTAATACACTACCATATAAATAAGCTCATAACTGTCACTTAAAGATGACAGAAGTTCTTTTTTTCAGAATTTTTACTAAAAGATACACAAAATGCCATCTGCATATGACCATCCCTAATCCTGAACTGGCAGACTAGAGGAAAAGCACCTAAACAACAGCATCCACTGCCAACTCTAGGGCTTCCCTAATTAGTGGAATTTGACGTTCATGCCTATAATGCACTCACAGCCCCAAACAACAGCCTGCAAATCATGAATCCTCAGATTCACAATCAAAGAATGTTAACCATTAGTCCAAGGTTAGCCACAAGATTTAATAAGTTACTTAAAGTTCTGTTAAAGTAAGTAATTCATACTTCACATCATATATTTCATATATGTATTAATAAGTTAAACTAAAATTTTGAAAATAATAGGAGTCTACTAGTTTTCTTGTTTCAAGGTAAATATTAAACAACCAACACATTTAGTAAATCTACATGTACTGTTACTTAAGCCTCACCTGTAAACCATTCAGACTATGTGATATCAATTTATGATTCTTTGACTCTAATGCTAGCTGCAAAGCTTCCAAACATCTGTACCTTATAAAAGAAATATCTTATAATTAGTTGATTAGTGCAACAAATATTTTATTTTTCCTTAACATGTTAGTTTTGAAATTCTAAAAAATTTCCTTAATATGTAAAAGAAAAAATATTTAATAAATTTAGTTTCTTTAAAACATCATGAAAAAATTATAAAATACAGTTGTTACTAACAGTTTAAATCAGTTTGTATTACTTTTTATAATTGGGTTTAATAGTCATAAACATATATTGTCATAACATAACATTTAGGGACAGCATGTTAAAATTTTGCAAAGCTAATAAATAAATGTATCTATCTAAACTAATAAAAAAAAAATCTTACCTCAGCTCAAAAGGGGGAAGCCTCCTTTGCATAGCCTGGTTGGCTAATGTTTCTGTGTAAAAAAACAGAGGGTTTCAGTAAAATTCCACAAAACTTGAAAACTGAAACTGTTAAATGATGGCAAGTGTAATGATAAACAAAAGACATTTAGTGATTTTTATATGATTAAGTGAATTTAATTTTTTCATATAGGAGTATATTTAATTACTGTTTATTTCCTTAATTTTCAATCTGGCTAAAAATACATTTCACAATTATATATTAACAGAGTGTTAGATTATACCAGATGTGTGTATGTATGTATGTATGTATATATATGTATATATATATACTGTAGCATAACAACCTTTTGTTTTCTTGTTACAGTTACACATTAATCCTAACAACCATTTATGGTCTTATGGCAGCTTCTGAGAAATGACTAACATACAAGCTGAAGTCTACAATATAATAGTATTCTGGAGAATTACACAGAGAGGTCTCACATGTTCTCTGTAATTTTGATTTAAACAAACAAAAAATCTATTTGATACAGATGATAATTTATAGCTATCACATGTTGTGGCCCAGGGTTTGCTTTATCTTTATGTATGAAGTTTCTCCATATATTTTTGCTACACATTATACAGTATCTCAAACATACTTAGGGATATAAACTTGTTCTTATTTAAGGGTATTGGTGTATCATTATCAAGGTTATTATATCTGTAAAAAAACTGTATTTGATGGAATTTTATGCACAGACTCTCACAAAATGTAAGAAACTATACGTGTCTTAATGTTTTTTGTTCATTGTACTTATTGGTAATATAATAAAATGACTTTTTAAAAAGTCCTTCTCATCTAAATGACATTCACCTATAAATATATACATATTAACAGGTTGGATTCTTCTAGCCTCAGGTAGGTATTTTAAGGTATACAGAATAACTTGGGTCAATTGGTTACTTGGGCAGACAGTTGGACTGAGTGATTAACTGGTATAATGATTTGCTATGAGCAGTAGTGGAATCTCACTTCTTACAGGGATTTAAGAGAGGAATCAATAATTTCCTTTAAAAAAAAGGTGAGTTTAACTTTTACTTTTTTATTTAGCTGGGGGTACAGAAACATCATTGCTAAAAAGGAACACCAGGAACAAGTCAGCGCAATGAATTCCTTTGTATAACAAATGGACTGATGAGACACATTTTCTACCAGAGAAGTTACTAAAGTAATAACAACCAAAATAAAAGCAAAATTTATCATAAATGATACAAAGGAGGTGGAGTAACATCTATGCCAAAAGTCTGCCCTTTCAACTTATAGACATGAGATGTATCCAGTACAGCCTCACATACCAGAAAAACAACTATTTCTTGATTTACCAACCATGGAAATGACAGAAGCTTCATCAAAAGGACAGACCATCAAGTGTAAGGTTTTGGGTTTCCAGCGGAACTTTCAAGACAACAACCAAGGAATTTCAGGTATTGTAGTAGAAGATATGAAGGTCCTCTGAGAATAACAGAGAACCTATTCCATCTTTTGACTGTGATGCAAGTTTAAGAGCATCAACCCATAGAAGAGCAGCTATTTGTGGAGCTGAAAAAACAACAATAAAGAACAATAATCAGCCAGTAGGACCTTGGCTTCAGATATGGTAATCCATGTTTGATAAAGAAGGTGCTCAAATGTGATACCAATTTACCACTGAGAATGAGTAAGAACTCAATGCATTTTGGATGAGCTAGAAGAAAATTTGGTTACTAAACACCAGAGAATAAAAGAGATTAAAAGTGTGTAATAACCCTTTATGAATAATAAAAAATAAGAGAAAATATGAGTATGAATGAATATTTTGTTGCCACAGCCCAAGAAGAAGTGAACATAAAAATTTAAATTAGATATATTATATGGCATTCATAGTGTCATATTGTGACACATAAAGGTCAGTATGGCCACCAGTCCTACTGAACCTTGCTCAGACTATTATGTTCCCACTGTTACAGAAAGTTCTTTCTACCATGGACACTCTCAAATACATATGCTCATTGTATTTGGTTGCTGTGTGAAGCATTACTCTCTGTGAACAAGACATTCACCCAAAAGTCATTTGATCAGTCCACATGTTCTTGACTCCACTGTAGATGTATTAGAGGAATATACAGTACATCCCTGGTCACCTGTCAACCTATGTCTGACCATTATCTTGGTGATTTATCACCCAATTACAACTCTGAACTGTTGATTCAGCCAGTCACTCTGAGATTCCATGGATCATTTGAGAAAGTGAACAACTATTCCTACCCTAAAGTCAATAGGCCCTGTATTTGATTTATTGTCAGGCAATTCCAGGTGTTAATGTGAGTAAGGCTACCACATATTATAGGTATTTTAAAGTTGCCATGTCCTCCAATGAAGTTATAATTTTCTGGAAGAATGTTCACATAAAAAAATTCACTATATATTATTTGTCATCCTATAAACATGCTATTATGTATTTCTCAAACAACATGACAATCACACAAAACTCATAACAGAGAATACGCATGACCAAAGTTAGGAATTATGGAGGATCACATTATATGGTTCTAGAATTTTTGTCTCTCCAAGAAAATATTGCCAATACTTCACGTATTATTCTATCAAATATTTTATATAGTTTGATTATTGTTAATACTTTATTTTTTTATTTCATTTAGATGGACCATGACCCAACTACTGTGTACACTTATGATACAGAAACTCTTTCAGAAAAAAGGTGTTTAAAACATGTTAAAAAGCTAAACAAAAGTAGCACACAGTGTGAAATGTTCAAACAGTAAAGTTATACAGCAAAGTATATTCCACATTTCCCCTCATTTATTAAAGTAATATGTTTCATAGGATACATAATAATTAATTTCAGAGCAACTTTATACCTTTAGATTATATTACTTGGAATTGTATTTAAAAATAAAAAAACTGTTACAACAACACTTACCTAAAGCTTCGTGACAAGCTTGTCGTAAAATTGGATGTTTATTTTTGGAAGCATCTTTCAAAATTCTTCCTATAACTTCTTCCATGCTTATGATCTACTCTCACTTTATGTACTTGTAATGCTTCTAGGAATAACCCTATCAAATCAGACCCTGTGGAAGAAATCCTTCAGTTAGAGATAACTTTGGGGAAGATTGCACTATTACAGCAGGAAAATAGCAAATCAGGAGCAGAAATAGGGGAAAAGAAACCAGGAATGAATAGAGTTGTGATAAAGGTTACTTTGAAAATAGGAGTTTTAAATAGTGGTTGACTTGCTTGTTAATCACACTGATAATTATTTATAGTGGGAAGCACAGAAAGACTACAACTAGAATTTGCTTGCCAGGTGCTAAAATACACAACGTTACAGACTGAGTTGACAGTTCAGTTGAAGGTACCAAGAAACATTCTCTAGTGCAGCATTTTTCAATCTTTTCAATACCAGGGACCAGCTCGCTACCTCCCTAAACTATCCCGGCCCACTAAAAGTACAGTGTAAAACCATAACAATTTACGTATGAATACTTAGTCAGTTTTGTTTCCATGAAACCCCACAGACTGGCACCAGTCCACAAACCAGTGGTTGGAAAATACTGCTCTAGTGCATGAAGAAACAAATCATGTTGAAAATTGTATAAAAGAAGAACTGCTAAAAAATAGCTTGGAAAAAGAACTCCTTTTGAGGTTTAGGGATAAAAACAGATATGTCACCCTATGATGCATGCTTCCTTTGGTTAGGTGAGGAAATAAATTAATTAGCAGAATTCAAGGCTTCAATATATGTTGCACAGCTGGATGCATCCTGCACCAAGTGCAAAATTGTGACATTGAATTTTAAAAATTATAGTATATAAACTTATAATAATTCATCTAAGCATTGATTTTTTTTAAATACTTCAAAGTCAAAATTTACTTAAGAAAGAATTCTATCTAATTTAATAGAAATTTTTTTTTTTAAATGTGAATGTTGATTTTGGGATGATTTTAGAATGTTTAAAAGGGTAACATTAGTGTCTGTGGATTTCCTGAATTTTTCTCAGCACAATACAGCACTCAGAGTCCCCTTGAAAGAAAATCAAAATAGTTGTGAACAAAATAGCACCAACTTTAATACAAGTGTAGTTTTATTGATTTTAGCCAATCACTGTTTTTTAATCTGCATTGTTATGGTGCTATGTAGTTGCCTACATATCTGCTTTGAGAAATCACTGGCTAATGCACTAAACACATAAATTAAAGCTTAACTTGTTGATATTTACTAGAAGAAAAGATTTTTGTGAGCACCTTCCATGTATAAAGGGTTTGAAATATATTACTATATTAAATCAAACTTTCTGATTAACCAACTGTGCACAGGATTGGTCCAATATACCAACCCTGTATTGAAGAAGGAATATTGATTATAATTCTGAATTTACAAAGTATATATATATATATATATATAAAATGTTGCAAACGTTTAGTAAAACAACAAGTCTGTTCTACACAAAGAAATCAAATGTGTTACAAAAGTATTTAAGATACATCTGTGAAATTATATCAGTTTAACCCAGGCTCTGACAAGTCAGAGTGGAAGATGATGTTCAAGTGAAGAATAGAAGTTCTTTAGGCCATTGTACAATCTACATATTGCATTTGCATAGCCTCTAGAACCTCAGAAATGCATATTTAAAAATTTTTCTCAATATCCCTGTATATGTTATCCAATATTTATTCTAACATGAACTGTCACTATCAGCAGAGTAGGGTAAAATAAATAGTTTATTACTCTGACATCAAATACATAATACAAAGTTGAATGGGACTCTGTAAAAGATCATGGCATGTGCACTTTGACTCCTACGTATGCACAGACAGTTAATAATTTAAAAAAAAATCAGTTTGTTAAAATTTTGATGTGGTAAAAAGTTATTTTTATTATTCGTCAGTGATTGTAAACACAGTGAAACTATGTGCAGTGTTTTTCAAATCCAAACAAAGATAAGAACTTTAATAAAAAAAAACGTATAAGAATGCAGGACAGTATCAAAATCAAATAATTGAAATTTACAATAAAGTTAAGCACCTTTTGTTCTTTCTTTAAAAAAAAACTATATTTTCAACTTTTTGAAGCTGAAAATCACAAAGATATCACCTGTAAAAATTAGATATTTTATTTTGTAGAAGCTACATAATTTCTAGAATATTCATCTCAAGTTTCAAACAATTTCACCCAGTAGTGTTTGTATGAAATGCAAGAAAATAAACAATACCCAATCTTTTCCAGCCTAAGGCACAATTTTTTAATAAAAATGTTGCATGACACCCCACCCCCAGCACCTTAAGAAAATTAGGTCCAACACACAATGTATTATCATGTGAACTACAAAATCATTAGAGCATAGTGTGATGTAGAGTATAACACCTGTACACTGAAAAAGTAACAAAACAAAATACATTTTGGTTCCATCTACGAGACTAATTTTTATGAAAGATACATTTAATTTATTCATTTTTATTTTCAATTTGCAACTTTTCCAAAATTTCATGGCACACCTGTTCATGTCTGATAACACACCCCTGTTCCATAACCCACATTGGCTTAGAGCAACGTGTGAGCTGACTGAACCAGTATGATCATTTTCAGGGTAAGGGTAAATTATATGGGCTTGACAGGTTAGACACCAGGATGTTTGGGGATGCTCTGAATATTCAATAATGACATTTTTTAAAACTTGCGTAGAGGTGATTGGAGTAACATGGAGTTAGAAAATAGGTGATTTAGATAATAAGAAGTAATAGTTTTACAGATAAGTCTGTCAGATTTTAAAATAAACATAGAAGATTCAAGAATAAGCTTAGTTGCTATTACTCTAATGTTAGGAGTATAAGGAACAAAATGGGCGAGCTGAAGGATCTAGTTGAAATGGAAGACTGATATAAGGGGAATTATTGAAACTTTAGATTTTGAGAACAATGAAAAAAAGGAATTATTTTATAATTCTAGGTTATAAGTTATTTAAGAGTAACAAACTTTTTAAATGGGGGAGGGCTGTTCAAATAACAGATAAACTGTAGTTTGTTGGGATTGAAGATGTAAAATTGGTAGTTATGTGGTGGTTAGTGACATTTGCTAATTGACTCATTATCGAGCTCAACAATTGATTATTTTTATGAGATGGCTAGTAACAAAACTAATCCGTTATTCTCATGAGATGGCTCAAAAAAACTTGTAATGCTAAAAATTGGGTTTTTGATACCTGCAGTTGGACAAGCAAAGACATCCCATTATGTAGCTTTGCACGTAAAAAGAAACATACATAATGGTATTGTTTCAATTATTTTGATAACTGGAATAATCAAAAACAGTAATAATCAAGAGCTCTAATTTTGTTTAGTTGATTGTTTTCATGACATTCATCAATTTAATCATAATTTCAATTATGAGCAATCAAAAAGAGTAATAATCAGAAATACTATCTGATTAGTTTTGTAACATGCATCAATTTAATCATCACTCCGATTAATCAATTATTTTACATAACACTAATTTATTTTAATGCCCAGCTCTACTTTTAAGAGTTGAATGTTTTCTCACTGGTAATTGTTAGAGGTCATAATAAGACAGATTATGTCAATGAAAAATTGTATACTGAGATGATGACTGTTACTACTAAGAGTACTGACATAATAATTATGGGAGATGTTAGACATATTGATTGTGATTGTAAGTATAATAGGGAAGAGAGATGTGTTGAAGTGACTTAAGATAGTTTTCTATACCAGAAAGTAAGAGAACCAACAAGGAAGAATGCAATATTAGACTTATTTGTTTTTTTTGAATTTCGCACAAAGCTACATGAGGGCTATCTGCGCTAGCCGTCCCTAATTTAGCAGTGTAAGACTAGAGGGAAGGCAGCTAGTCATCACCACCCACCGCCAACTCTTGGGCTACTCTTTTACCAACGAATAGTAGGATTGACCGTCACCTCATAACGCCCCCATGGCTGAAAGGGCGAGCATGTTTGGTGTGACGGGGATTCGAACCCGCGACCCTCAGATTGCAAGTCGAGCAATCATAAGTGTAAGCAAACACAGATTTGCTAAAGAGAAATCTTGCCTTATTAATCTTTAATTTTTGAAGTTGTTACTTGTTATCTGGATGGTGGAATGAGTATGAACTTAGTGAAGTTGATTTCTCCCAAAAATGTTGGTACCACTCAAAAGATTAGCTTAGAAAATCACATTGGCATAGGTTATGGAAAGACTAAATGGAATGTAAGGTGGTCAGATGGGAGAAAGCAATAAGGTTATTAATGGAGTCTAGTCAAAGTGGTCCCTTGTTACTAGTAAAATGTCTCAGTGGTTGGTACTTGGGCCTTTGCTTTTTCTTTTTTCCATTAATTATATTGATAGGGATATACATGTAATTAGCAGATTAGTAAATCTTGCTGATGGTATTCAATTCTTGGGTATTTCTAGTTGTACTGAAGATACTGAGTATTAAAAATTACTTGGACCAATTAGTATGTTGGAAAATTATTTGGCAAATGACCTTTACTCATAGTAAATGCAAGGTAATGCATCTGGGTTATAATATTTTGGATCATACATGTAATATAAATAGGAAACAACTCATATGACTGAAGAAAAGGATCTCGGTATAGTGATGGATAAGTCACTCAAGTCATCAAAGCAATGCTCTGTTCTCTGATGCAAGTAGTAAAGCTAATAGAATTTCAAGATGTATTTATAAACATATTGATTATAAATCAAAAAGAAAATTTATACAAATCACTAGTTTGGCCTCACTTAAATCCTATGTATAGTTTTAGTCTCCATATTTTACAAAGGATACTGACTTATTGAAAATGGTTCAGAGAAGGGCTACCAGGATGATTCCAGAGATGGAAGAGTTATCTTATAGGGATAATTTAAAATCTCTTGTTTTCTGTTCAGAAAAGAATGGTAAGAGGTGATTTTACTGAAGTTTACAAGACTATCTAGGGGATAAATAAGATAAAGGTTTTTTTCTGCTAGGTTCCATAGATAAGTAATTTTTAACAGGTGGGACACTGTAGGATAGGACAGTGGTAAATGCCCTAAATTAACACACACTTGCATTTTGGAAAAGATAACTGTCTAAAGTGGAACATAGCTTATTTTTATAACATGATGACTGATTTGTGGAAAGAGTTACCACTAACAGCAGTGGAGGCACACACTTTACAGGAGTTTAACAGGAGATTTGTTTATTTGTAGTGAAACACAAAGCTACACAATGGGCTATCTGAGCTATGTCCACCACAAGTATCAAAACCCAGTTTTTAGCATTATAAGGGGGGAGGGCTTTTAAGAGAAGAAACAAATTAATGATTTACATAAAAATAAATAGTGGATTTAAAGTTTTAATTACCTAAATTATGAGTGTGCAAGGGCAGCCTTGGAAGACCAAGTGGTCCCTTACTGTCTGTATATTACACTCACAATCTCAGGTTGTTTAAAAGATAAGATAATACTAATTTTTAGAAAAAAACATAACCTTTAAGGGAAAACAGGGAGCCTGTTGGTTCATCAAAGCTGTCTCATCTACTTAAAAACAAAACATCAACTCAAATCCAGCCCTGATAATTTAAATATTCATCAAGCCTTCCCTCAAACTGAAATCTATTGCATTCACCACATCTGAAGGCAACTTACTCCAATGGCTAGCCACTCTGTTAAAAAAGTAAAACTGTCTAAGCTGAAGATGACTTCTACCTAATCACAATTCATACCTGTGTCTCCTTGTCATTCCATTCTCACCATTAAGTATGAAAAAGATGCATTGATACTATCAAATCCCTTAATAATCTTGAACACTTCAATTATATCCCCTCCAACTCTTCATTTTTCAAGATAAAACAATTTCAGATATTTTATGAAAATCTTTCCATCTCAGGTATCATCCTAGTAGTCCTTCTCTGAACCCTTTCAAACAACTCAGTGTCCTTCTTAAGCTAAGGAGCCCTATGTTCAATATTTCTGTATATACAACCCCAAAAAATATTTATCCTACCACTAGTAACATCACACTGCTTAAATAGCTTAAGAGATTGATCCTTTTCTTCCATAACAATATTAGTTATTCCCATCAAAATGATAGTTATAATTCAAAATATGATAACTTACATGCAATACCTTGCAATTACTGTAATTAAAAGTCACTGCCTGTTATTCACCCAACTCTCCAATCAATCTAAATCTTTTTGTAAAGTGGCATCATCATTCTCACAGTTAGGAACACCACAAATTTTAGTATCATCTATAAATTTAAATAATTTTTGACTATTCATTTATATAATTGATTAAAAACAAAGACAGCAAAAATCCCAACACTGAGCCCTGAGGTAACCCACTTGTGACATTACTAAAGTTTGATTGAACTCTACTTATAACAATCCTCTGCTTTTATTAGCAGTAATTTTTCAAGAAATGTCAAACGATTAGTAAGGCAAGACTTTATTCTAGTGAAACCATACTGACTATTCAACAAAATTTTAAACTTTGTTAAATAACTTTAAAAGTTATCACTTTGCTATACTGAAAATGTCTTTCCGATATGATCCCCCCCTTCTCGTTCATTGCTGCCCCCTTATATGTGAACTTTTCTTTACGCATGCCAAATCATCATGCATCACCTCTCTACCAATAGGAGCATAGTACACTCACATGATACAAGTGACTCCCTCTATGCACCTCTACTGAACTATCACTTCAAAGTTTGGCAGAAAACAGAAGCACCTGAAGTGTGTGGGGAGGAAGGGTGGGAAGTGCAAGTGTAGGGAGATACCTATCAGAAATACATTTTCAGTATAGGAAAATTATAACTTCCAATATGGTACTTCCCTCAACTCACAAAATTAGCTAGAATCCCACACCGAGGAGGAGGAGAGACCGGTGCAAGGGTGGAACAGATGTATCCCCCGAAAGCATCTGACAGATATCTCTGTAGATGAGGGAGTCAGATCGGTAAATCTGAACTGGAGAACCACACCACTTCTAAGCCAGGTATATTCTTTGTGCATGTGTGGAATGTGTAAGATATCAGGGTAGAAAATGAGAGGAGCACATCCGAGTGGGATAGAATGTGGTAGGAAAGTGATCCTAACCAGAGAAAGATATTGTAACTCAATCACATAATGAGAAAAGTGGGTAAACAAGGATGCACCCCTGGGTATTGAGTGGCTAGGGTGCAGCGGATCATACTTGGCAAGTCAACTACATCCAAAACCTCCTCGTGGGGTACCAACATCCATGCAAGGGTAGGATGAGGATCCAACCATCTTCACCTCAAACTCAAAAACTGGGCAAGTGAGAACCACTCTGATTGGCAGGTATGATGTAAGGATTAGCTCTGAGCAATTAATCTGGGAACTTGACATCGGGTATCGAAAGGATGTCTATAACATGCAATCAACTCCCCCAACCATCAAACAGGCTGACAATAACATCCCAGTAAGAAGAGAGAACGAGTGATAGCCAAGAATAGAACTGGAACAATCCATGTACCACTGCTGTGACCCACAACAATGATGGAGGAAATTGAGGGAGGAAGATAGACAACTTGAAACCTGTGTGAGGACTTATATTGACTGGTTCACTCTAAATCCAAAACCTGCCCACAGGGTACCGATATCCATGTGAGGGTAGGATGAAGGCTCCCAAACAAAGGGGTGTATTCACCCCATTGTATTGATTATGGCAAATTCAAGGATATTATGTCATCTACACCTGCAGAACACCAATACCCTACCCTGCACTGAATGGTTATAGCCATTCAGGAGGGTGCCTTCACAATCAGCTACCTCACTGGCTTGGAACTGGTAAATGGTAAGGATTCCCATACTCCACTAGAAGAAATGGGGGGAAGAGAATATGCTGGAGATGATGAGCATTGCGAAGCCTTGGAAGATGAAGCGTGAGTCAACATGGTTATACAATGCAGATTTAGAGTTAAAGAATACATGGTCAGGCACCACTCGCCACAGAGCAGGATCCATGTAAGGACTGTAAGAAGGATGGGCCCCTGAAATAAAATAAAGCATAAAGAGAAATTTACCCAGTCTTAGAGTCACAATGAAGTTTGAAGAACAGCACAGATGGAGGCAAAAACCTGAGGAAGACGAAACCACGATATGATGTAAATAATGAGAGATGAAAGTGTTAGGGGTGGTCCACATTCCCAATTGCAGGATTTCCTCCGAAGGCTGACGAAGATGAGAAGTGAGGGAAAACATGAGGTGTCAGGTTTGATGAGAAGTGACTCTAAACAAATTCCAGTGGGAAGGGGACAAGGAGGAATAAGCCAACTGTATCACATGATAAACCCAACTGGTGAGGATAGAAGGGGATAGATCTCTAGAGGAAGATTACTGCCACAGAATAAAGAGTTAAGAACAGAAACCATGGAAGGAAGTCGTGCGAGCAACATAGCAACAATGGGCTTTCACTGAACACAGAAGTCTATCCGGATCACAATGAAAGTAGAGATGAGAAATAGAGGGAAGGAAGATAGGATAAAAGGAGGAGTTACATTCTCGAGCCACTGAGGTTTTGGGGGAGAAGGAACAATCTAGATAAAGGAGAAGATAGGTGTAGTGGTAAAGTGTGAGAGTATCGTCGATGACGAACAAGTCAGACCACTGAGGACCACAGGCCAAAAGGAGAAGGAAATACACTTTAAGGGAAAGATGAAACATAGAACACAAAGAAGAAGGTTTGAACAGAGGTAAAGTAAGGGAATGGAGAACCACATTAATATTCCAGTCCAGAAAGAAGGGATTAACATGGTAAGGAGGGGTGAAGCAAAGACTCTACAGTAACTGAAAAGACAAAAAGTATGGGGCAAAGCTGCCCGTCAACCTGAAATTAAATAGACCAAAGACCTTCAGTCAAAAAGCCACGTGAGAAACTTGGAGACACCAGTCACAGTAGGAAATCTCTGGGCATTGGACCAGGTGTGAAAGACTTTCCACTTCCATAAAAGAAGGACGTATGGACTGAGCCACATGGAAAGCTACAAACCAGATCTTCACACCAAGGACTGGACAAAGCCTGGTGTGAAGACGGGGGACGTGAACAGCAGAATGTAAAACTGGTGACTGGGATTGATGAAGGAGGTCGGAAAATAAGGGAAGTGGTACAGGAGTGAATAACTGAAGTTGGTGCAAACAAGGAAACCATGGTTGAGCCAGCCAACAGGAAGCTATCAGAAGGACCTGGCATGGAGTGGTATGGATTAGGGAAACCATCTGATGAAGTAATCAGATAGAAGGATAACCATATAGGAATTTCTGCAACCAATCTTGACTGAAGGTATCAATAGAGAGATAACTTGTGATTCAGGGTGGTGGAAAATGTATCGAAATGAGGAAAAAACCGACTGCCAAGCCACAGGAAAATGAGAGGATGGATAAATCTTGTCGGGGCGGGAAAGGCGATCCGCCACTAGATTGAAAGCACCTGGAACATGACACACAATTAAACAAATGTGGTCGCTTGAAGCGATCCAATGTACGAAAACAGAGGGATCTCAACCAAGTTCCACCTTGGTGATTGACATATGCCACCACTTTTGAATTGTTGGAAAGAATCATCACCAGACAATAAGGTGATAGGGAGGAAGTAATCCAAAGCCTGACTGATAGCTAGAAACTCTAGGACATTAATATGGAATGACTGCTCATCTACAGACCAAAGACCCAAAGCCTCCTGGTGATTGACACATGCACCCCAGCCCTGATGGGACATGTCCATAAACAGATTTACATCTGAAGAAGGAGGAGAAAGTGGGACTCCTAAAGATGTGCGAGTCTTGTCCAACCACCAAATCAGATCATCTGCTACAGAAGGTGAAAGAGTAATAGGAGCATCCAAGGGATCCCAAGCAAAGGGATCCCATTGATCATGCAGCACCCACTGTAGGGAATGCATGTGTGCACGACCTATGTGGATCAGCAATGTCGTGGAAGACCACATCCCCAAAAGCAATAGAACCTCACAAGAGCAGACAGGGAGAGACAAACTGACAATTCCATAGAATGGGGTCGGAAAGGAGAAGGTTGGGCCCGACTGAGGTGAGTGTTGAAAAGGACACCCAAATGTACAAGGTATTAGGTAGGATGTAGGTAGGTCTTCTTCAATTTGAGTAATAAGCCCACCCGAGCAGCCACTTGAAGGAGCTGATGAGTATGACTGGCTGACTCCCATTCAGAATGGGCCAGAAGAAGCCAGTCATCCAAGTAATAATGGAAACAGCCCCAGGGCATGAAGATGATGAGCAAAAACCCTGACCAACAGAAAACATAAGGTGCAGAAGCAAGCCCAAAGGGTAAGGTGTGGAATTAGTACACCACCCTGTGATGGACAAATGGAAGATATGAACAAGACCATGCTGAGACAAAAATATGTAGGTAAGCATTGGAAATGTTCATCTTGATCATCTATAAGCCTGGAGAAAATGCCCACCAGAGGGTGAAACAGGACTCCATGGTGAAACAGGTGAGGTGAATGAAGCAATTGAGGCAGGACAAATCAATAACAGGCCTCCAGTCCTCAGTTTTCTTGGGAACAACAAATAGACAAGAGTAATACCACAGGGAATGATGGGTAACAGGTTGGATAGCCTGTTGAGCAAGGAGGTCCTACACTGCCTCTGGTAGATGCTGACAAATAACAAGATCCCAAGGTGAAGGGAAGGAAATGGGTACAGGGGACAAGGGATCTGTGGCAAGAAATGGGAAATCCTTTCAACAAAACTTGAAGAACCCAAACACCATTGATGAAAGGGTGCTGTTGATGAATAAAGGCTGCAAGTCTAGCTCCCATCAGGTAGTCACCAGAACTGTTGGTGATGTATCGTGCATCGTCTAGAAAAACAACGAGCTGTGGCACCTCGAGAAGGTAGGATGGGTAAGGGTTGAGAAGGGGAAGGATAAGAAACTGGAATTGGTCCCACACTTGGCTCTGACTGAGACAAACAGGCTACCAGATGGGAAAGGGCAGACTGATCCAAAGCCCATGGGTGAGATAAGGCATGCTAACATCGTCGTGTAACTGAGAGGCGAATTGTTCAGCATGGATCCAAAAGTAAGGGAATGGTAGAAAACTCATATAGAGTTGGGAAGAATAGTCATGCAGTAAAGAATACCTGGGTCATAAGAAATAGGAGCGAATGATAAAACATCACATACCTGAGAAATAAAGTAAAAGAAAAACTGTGGAAGGCCAAACTGAATTCTCAGGAAAGGTATGGGAAGGCACAGCAAATTCAGGAGGCGTATACAGGTGATAAAAGTCCTTGTCAGTCCTTGAATAGGGCAAGTACCAGAGGATTAGAAGTTAGCTAATGTAACCCTCTTTTCAAGGGAGGTTATAAAAAATTGTCCCAGTAATTATAAACCTATTAGTCTTACATCAGTTGTGGGAAGAGTCTTGGAAAGTGTTAAAAGATGTTTTGCAAAGTCATTTAACAAAGTTTAGAATTTTATTGGAGAGTCAACTTGGTTTCACTAATGGAAAATCTTGCCTTACAACTATTTTGACATTGTTTGAAAAGGTGACTGCTTATGTAGAAGAGGGTAATGGTGTAGATTTGGTGTATCTGGATTTTAAGAGAGCATTTGACAAGGTGCCACATAAAAGGCTTGTAAAAAAAATATCTCTATATATGTGGGATAAGTTAGCAAATTGGATAGAAAAGTGGCTGGATGGAAGAAAGCAGAGGGTTGTTCCAAATGGAGTTCAGTCAAACTGGATTAATGTCACAAGTGGGGTACCTCAGGGCTTAGTCTTAGGACATTTGTTCTTTTTAATTTACATCAATGAAATAGATAAAGGAATAGTCAATAAATTACTTAAACTTGCAGATGATATTGAGGTCTTGGGTGTTAGTAGCTGTGAAGAGGATGCTGCTGATTTACAAAAGGATGTAGATCATTTAGTGAGTTGAGCAAATAAATGGCAAATGAATTTTATTTATAATAAATGCAAGATAATGCATGTGGGTTATCGTAACTTGAATTATAAGTATAATTTGGATCGGAATAACCTTAACATTGTTATGATGGAGAGAGATCTTGGTGTAATAGTCGCTTAGTCTCTAAAGCCATCCAAGCAGTGTGCTGTTGCTAGTGGTGGGGCAAATATAATTTTAGGTTGTATCTACAGAACTATTAAATACAAATCTAGAGAGGTTATTACTTCATTGTATAGGTCCCTGGTTAGGCCATTTGGAATATTGTGTTCAGTCTTGGGCTCCTTAATTTAGGAAAGACATTGAATTGTTGGAAAGGGTTCAGAGAAGGGTTACTAGAATGGTGCCTGGGATGGAGGGATTGTCATACGAGGAGAGGTTGAAATCTCTCAAATTGTTTTCTCTTGAAAAAAGATGAGTTAGGAGTATCTGAATGAGAAGTTCAAGATTGTGAAGGGAATTGATAGTGTTGATGCATCATCATTTTTCATATATAACAGTTAGAATGGTAGAACTGGGGGTCACAAATAAATTTTGGCAAGAACCTTTACGGAACCTTACCTGTAAAAAGATTAAGATGTTTATGTTGTATGGAAATGAATGTAATAAGTTGTACATAATACATAGTAAACATTACCTATACAAGAAGAAAAGCATTGTTTTCGACTGATATTTCTGAAAATTGAAAGTAAAAGAAAGTACACATGTAGGCCTAATGTTCATTCAGGTGGGTATATTACATAAACAGTAGTATGTGTATAATGTTATATTAGAGTAATAAGCTGATAACATTTTGAGGGATATTTGTAATAATTCCAGCATCATTTGTACCAAAAAACACTGTTGACAAAACTTAATTAATATTTATGTTATAAGTTTAATATGTCATGTTTGATACAAATAACTGAATTTATTTTTGAAAACATTTTACATTACATGTCCGATGTTTTGAGATGTCTTAAACATTGAATATGCAGCATTTATGCTACTAATGTATTTCTGTAAATTATTCATCAAAAAAGCTGTTTACAATACTGAAAAATAAATGTGAGGTCAAATCTATCATCTGATTTACCACTTGTCACAGTTATATTGGTAAAATGAATGATAGATTGGGCTTAACATTTATTTCATATAATGTTTACCATAACATTCCACAGAGTACCTTTTTTAGAGCTCATTAATGTCTATTTTCTTAATTATAAAGTAATAATTTATTATTATCCAAAAAAACATTTTAAATATAATATGGTCCACTAGTAAAATGAATGCACTATTTATAAATGTTAATTTCATGAGCAAATTCAGACAAAGCACTTTAAGAACCAAAACTATGAAAAATAGATGACATATTTATATGATTTCAAAAAAGTATTTTGTAACAACTGTTTAGAATTTTGCAACAGTAATAAGCACATTCTATATTAAAACTATTGATTCACATCCAATTGTAAATTCAGATTCTTCTTATCAAACAATCTACATGAATATTGATAACAGTTCGATCAGATGCAGTTTGGACACTTAACATTTACACTGTTTCAGCATTTAATTAAACTCTAAACTAGTGCTAGTAGTTATAGTAATATCAAACACTCTTCAGTAGTCTGTACCAGTACTGCTACTATTAGTATTAACACTACTAGTACTAGCAAGTAATATTTAGATTATAATCAAAAACTATATCACTATCAGATAACATTAAGAATAACAGCTAACACATATAACATACAAAACTACAAACTAATCTTTTCTTTTCTTTAAGTTTACGAGAATCTTAACTCGGATTGTTTAACTTAAAATATATCTAAAATTAATATAAATTACTAAAATTATCTTATCGGTTACTGTCGGAGCTACGGTGTTAGTATGACTGTTAGTGTTACTAGTATTAGTGTTATTGTTAACGTATCATATAAGTAATAGTTATAAAATATAAATAAATATTGAAGTATTGTGACTAGGCTTAATTTTCCGCTAGTAAAAATGTAAATCTAACGTTAGTATTTATGGTTGAAAGGTTAATATCTAGGTTTACTTACAATTCTAGTTATAAGTAGAAACTTAAAAATAAAATGTAATCTAAAATTAATTCAGCTGTACCGTATGTTCCCCATCCGAAAACGACAATAGAAACTCTTCCTCACAAATAAAATCATCTGGTCTTAGACTGATTGAACACTTCAGCCTCCTATCGGAATGAAAGAGTGACCACGTTTGAAAGGCCAGGGGTTATTTACGTCATTGAAATTATCTGTATTCCTTTAGGCAGCAGTCCGTATATTTCGATTGTTAGCAGTTTTACAAACCGTGTCTAACTTTGAGTACACTACCATTTACAAAAGAAAATACGCAATACAGAAATTATCAAGATTATAAGAATGTCCCAATGTACAGAAAGAGTACGTTCGGTCCTTCTTTTACTGTGATATTACTAAAAACATCTTGTCAGGGATAAATCCTTACACATGTATTCACAAATGAAATCGCCTGGTCTGGAATACTCTTGTTAAAATAAAAGATGAGCACATTTGAAAGACCAGGAGCTATATATGTAACTGAAGATATATTTTCTTTATTATTTTAGGTGACAATTAGTATACTTGGACTAGCTGTTACAAACCTTGAGTACAATGATATTTACAAAAGAAAATACGCAATATATTTCAATTTCAATGAAGAAATACGATCAGCCCTCCATTTGTTACTACTTAACAAAAGTGTAGTGTTTTGAGGTTAACTTAGTTCAAAAGTACTAGATAGTTAAACCCGCTAATAATAGCAGAGTCTATCAGATAATAAGGGATGTATTTTCTATGTGAAACTTTTACAAACAAAAACAAACGAGACTGGACCAGTTTAACAAAATAAACACAATATTTATTATAAAGTTTGTTTCATGAATTTCACAGAAAGCTACTCGAAGATTATCAGCACTAGCTGTATCCAGTTTAAAAGTAATAAACTATAGGGAAGGTACCTAGTCAACACCACACACCGCCAACTGTTGGACTACTATTTTACCAATGAAAAGCGGAATTGACCGCAACGTTCTAATGCCTCCATGGCTGAAAGGGCGAGCATGTTTGGTGTGATGGGGATTCGAACCCGCGACCCTCAGATTGCGAGTCGAGTGCCTTAACCACCTGGCCATGCCGGGCAGCATGTTCGGTAACAAGATTCGAACTTACGATCTGCAGATTGCGAGTCGCATGTCCTAACCACCAGAAAACCTGTTACAAAGCAAACAAAAAGAAACACATAGTGTACGTACTTTCGCACATGAAAATACAATCACTTCTATCGGACTGTGATTAGATTCTTACCTTTCTCTTCGCAGAATAGACTTCTGTCAAATTAAAAACTATGATCTTAAAATGTATCTTTACTCAAAAAGCATAACTGAAGTATGAAAGTGCCCTTCAATTCTACAGGTAAACTTGGTTTCATTGTCCAGTCATTAGTGTCACTTCGCAAACATTATTCTCTCATAACATTGGTTGGCTGCAACATACAGGCAGACTTGATTCGGCCAGAAATGGATTTACAGTTGCTAATCCTTTCTTGATGTGCAGACATATCATATGTTTTCTACCTCGTTTAGCTATAAACGATTTTTTTTTAATTTTTCGTAGATGAGTTTGTATATAATTTTAGCATAAACATGGTCCAGAAGGTCATTGAGATTGTCTTATTTCGGATTCTTTGTTTCTTTGTTCTGTATAGTAGATAATGTCTATTCTGACCGAGAGGATATTGCAGTAACGTATAGCATCCAGGTTGGAAGGATTAGCAACCTTTCAACCTTTTATTTCTCGAGACACTTTTACACGTAATCTACAATTTCCACAGCCCCCCTAACATTTGAAAACCTAGTTAACAGTGGCATAGCCAAGGGAAGGACAGCCATAGTGATGACAATATTTTGCTATAATCTCGCGACACCCCTAGAGACATTTCGCAGCACCCTAGTTGAGAAACATTGGATTAGCGACAGTAATATCCTTTGGTGGCTAAGTTGACTAATGCTGTGAGAAAACAGTGCCACGAGGTAACTCTGTCGACTGCACATAGAGACCGAGTTTACCTGTTGAATGCAGACGCGTTTTTTAGCTCTCTTTCTAACTGGAGTTTTTACAGTAAAGACCTACTTTAAAATAGTCATTTTTAGTTCGATAAATGTATAACTTCAGAGAAAGAAAGCTGGAGTTAAGTACACTCCAATAGATTGAGTGTCTTTTATTGTGTGCTGCGTTTACCTTTTGTTTCTTTCATAATTAAGATTGTGTTCATTTTGCCAAACTTGTTCTGTCTCATTATTCGTTGGTAAAGATTAACTAAAGAGCTAGCGGTAGGTGGTGTTGACTAGCTGCCTTTCCTCTAGTCTATCATTTCAAAATTAGGGACGGCTGGCGCAGAAAGACTCAGAGTAGTTTTGTGCGAAATTCAACAAGGGAATAAAAATGTCTTCCTAAGCATATGATTTTGTTTATTTGTTTGTTTTTTTTCTTGTTAAGCACAAATCTACATAATATGTTATCTATGCTGTGCCCACCACAGGTATCGGAACCCGATTTTTAGCGTTCTAATTCTGCAGACGTACTGCTGAGCCACTGGAGGACGAAACTCAACTTTATTTTAACTATTTGTACACAGCGTTATCCTCCGTCTCTTCTTATTCCGAATGCATTTATCACTTGACGCAATATTTTAGATATCAATAGTAATTTTCAAAACTCACATTAATGAATATTAAAAACAAGCTGAAATACCCGTCAACTGATGGGAATGTTTAAACTTAATTAAAACAATGTAAGTTCAACAGCAATCATATATTTCAAAGTAATAACTTGAACATAAACTTTATCTCAAAATTTTATTATAAACAACATTTGCAGTTTGCTTTTCATCTACCAACAAATAAAGATTTTGAGGTGATTCCACCCTTGAACACCCTATATCTCATTGACCATGAGAAAAGCATGGTTGTTTGAGAAACAATCCAGAAACTTTCATACTTTGTCCTTGAATCCCTCTGGAATATTCAACATTGTCTAAAGTGTCAACCTGCCAAGATTGTTTGAGATTGACTTAATAGGCTGGGACTAATCAATCACAGGCTTTGCAAAATTGAAATAAGACATTCCTCGTAGTGTTTACATACATACAAATTGAAATGAGATTGGCCCAATAGGCTCAGAGGAGTAAGGGTGCAAACAAACACGCATTTCGTCTTTATATATATAGATGAGAGAAATTTGCATACACACTCACTCAGGTAACAAGCAAAGGCGTTGCTAGGTGCTTAAAAGATTTGGAGCTCAGGTCCATAAGCGCGGGAATTTTCTATATTTAAATATCATATCAATCATGGTTTTGTATTCTGATTTTTCAAGACCCAACTGGGGATTTGGGGCACGGGTCCCCTGGTGCTAGTGTCTAGCGATACCTTTGGTAACAAGGTAATTTACAGAGTAACCTAAAATTCTATTATACATGGAACATTATTATTATTTGTAAATAAAGATCTAACGATTTTACATAAATAATTAAGTACAATGATCAGTAGCAATGGAACTTCCTTTTAGCAGGGGAGAACGATTTTCAACGAACCTGAAACTGTCAGATATTATTTCCACAAGAATGGTATTGTTATGAAGTAAACTATATACAATATATATGTTTTGTTTTTTAAATTTTGACAAATGAAAGCTTAGAATATCTAAAACTGAATCTCCGTTATTGTTTTGAGCCCCATAGGAATTTCTATACTTGGGAGCGAGTGTGTGTTTTTTATAACAAAGCCACATCGTGCTATCTGCTTTGTCCACCATGGGGAATCGAACGTCTGAAATTAGCGTTGTAAATCAATAGACTTACCGCTGTCCCATCAGAGGACTCTTGGGGGCGAACGCTGATGCTCCCGCTTTCTTACCCTAAATAAGTATACGTACTATTATATATACTCTAAATTTGTTAGGTCTTGATTTGCCAACGAACAAATCCATGTTTATGAAATCAAGCAAAAAACAACAACAACAACAACAAATAAAATGAGAGGACAACCTGCTGTAAAAACACAAATTAATACGATTTAGGACGTAAACAGTTTCGTTTACCAAATACTAGGAACTAAAATGACGTGATTACAGTGGTATAACAAGACAGGGAACATAAAGGTCTGTCGTGATCTAGTCGTTAGTGTGCTGGACTGTGAATATGAGGGTCCATGGTTGTTGTCTTGTTGGTGCAAAATCGCGCTCAGCACTTTAGGACCGTGAGCGTGTTGTAAGCGTGTTATTTGATTAGAGTAGCTCAAGAGTTGGTGGTGGGTTGTGTTGACTAGCTGTGTTCTCTCTAATCTATTAGTTCATAATTAGAAACGTTCTTCTTCGAGAGCTCTTGTATAGTTCTTTGCGAATATCCAAAACAAACAAAGAACGTTATCGAAAGATGTAACGGCAGTGAAACTTTTGTATTCATTAAACTTAAAAAATTACAAAGTTCGAATTCCTTGTAAAATTACGTTATTGATAGCTATAAAAGTTAGAATACGTTAAAGTTTATCTTATTTATATTGAATTATAAATGCTAATTCTTAACTCTGCCCCCCAGTGGCAGAGCGGAATGTCTGCGGACTTACAACGCTAGAAACCGGGTTTCGATACCCGTGGTGGGCAGAGCACAGATAATCCATTGTGTAGCTTTGTGCATAATTACAAACAAACAAATATTAATTGTGTTATTCTATTTTAACAATAGATAGTGAATATTGTATAAATGTATTATTTCTAAACTGATTCTGACATGGAGAACTAAAAAATTTTTTTTTACCTTATATATTAATATATATATTTGGTTGAAGTGAAAAAAGGTACGTATATGTTTTTTGTTATTCAGTAACTAAAATGTGAAAACAAATTATGTTATCTACATGGTATCATTTTTATTTCTCTATTCACATTTAACGATAGATGGGGGCCGCTGAAGGTTTTCAAAATGCAAAATTATTGTTGCCTTACAGACTGAGCTGTGTTGAGTATTCTTATTGCATGGATATATTAGGACCACAGAAGTTCTAGAAAAGTATGAACTCTTGAAAGGTATTTAATTCATAAAAAAGGAGCAAAAGTGGGAAATTTGTGTTACCTATTTCGAAATATAAATTTTGCTTTCAAATGACTTTTTTATAGTTATTAAAGTGTGACCATTTACATTTTGATTGCTCTTGTTACGAATTCTTTGACAGCTTTCTGGAAATTCAACATCATTTTAGATGGAGGGCGTGGCTAATTCTATGAGATGCTACTAAGGCATCGACGATCTCAGATATGTCGTAATTAACTTCAACTTTGAAAACATCTTTCAGCAGATGCAAGTCACTGGAGCTGTACGTAGCACCCTGAGAACAATGCACACGTTGGGACAAGGATAAACTTTTGCTAAATAATTAATTTAAATCAGGTGTAGTTGTTTCAAGATCCTCAAATGTTTCTGGAAGAATTGTGGACTTTAAAGTTCAAGCGATAAATGAATTCCATTAACATTTGATGCATGCGCTAGATAGTGCTACAGCTAAATTCATGCACGATTTTCTTACTTCCTTTAAATTGCTTTAACTTCGCACAGGAATCCAAAAATTGACATGTAATCAAGGCACAACTCAAAATATCTCTAAACGTAATTAAAACGCAATCCAGCGTGACGTAAAACAAGTTTTAAAGCAATGTTATACAGCAATGATACGAATCTGAGAATTCGTAACTTGTGAGGCGGTTTTTTTTAAAGAAGGGTCAGACGTGGCCTAATGGTTAATGTGCTGGAGGGTGAATCTGAGAGTCCACGGTTCGTTCCCGTTACCACAAAGTTGCGTTCCGCACTTTGGGGCTGTGGTTGTGTTAAAAGAATGGTGGTCAAATTCCAATATTTGATTAGAACAATCCAAGAGTTAGCTGTGGGAACTGTTGCATAGTTACCTTCTTTCTAGTATATCAGTTCCAAATTAGGGACGGCTATTGTAGTTAGTCCATGTGTAACTTTTCGTGATCATTCAAAAACGACAACCAGCAAATGTATTGAAGAAAGGTTTGGTGCACACTTTGACTAAATTACTAGCTATCTCAGTCCTCCTAGTTGAGTCCTGCATTTGCACGCTAACTATATTTGTTTATGGATCATACAAAAATTGCCAAAGAAATGATCCAGCTTCAGAATAGATTACACTAATGTCATTAACGCTGCCACTATACATTGAGTTCGATATCTTATCGCTTTTACATTTTCAATTTGAAGCTTCGGTGTAGTGTCGGAAAAAGGTTTGAGAGCGGTCATGACACAGGACTTCAAAATAGTCCGCTTGCTAAATGATGCTGCAAAATAATAAATATTATTTGAATAAAACCGTAAAAATGTTTTTGAGCAGGTGCAAGAAGTTGCAGCAACGTATAGAGACTATTTAAAGCATTACAGCTATAAGAAACAAAAAAAATGCTAATTCGTTTAATTGCAACAACTTAGATTACACACTTTTGAATTAGCCTCACGTATCTTTGCTACTGATCTTGGCCATTTTTGAACGGTGTTCCTTGTTTCACCTGCTCTTCACAAATGACCCCTGATAAAGCAGAGCCTGTAACCTCCTTAATATTATTGATGGAACTGAATTTTTTTTAAACATTTACCTCCAATCCTCGAATATTCACCGTTTTCATAACTACCGGTAACTGTATAGTCCACTATTATACAATAGTACTTCGTACGTTTAAATTATAGAACTATTACATTAATGTCATTCGAGAATGTCCATATTAGATTATTCTGGACTTCAGGGTTTAAACAATGAGGATTTGCAACGTTGTTTATGAACTTATGAACTGTGCCATCAATCCCACTTGAGCTAAATAATAATAGCAAGATAAAACATCCGTTTACGGGGGGATTTAATCTATTAACAGTTCCACGATGGGCTTGGCTTCCTTTTCCCAAATGCATAATATTGTAATTATCATATTAAATAAGCCGTTAGATGCTGCTTTTCAATTTCAATTAAAGTTTGAGTTATACTATTTACTGAAAGACTCGTTTTCAAACAGAGTTTCAGTATCTTCTTATCATCTTTCTTAATTGTTTATTCAAAATTTGGGAAATTCTCTTCTGCTACTTTGATGTCCTTTGTTCTGTACTGGTCGTCACTTTCTTTCAGTTCATTGCAAACCGTTGCTTCTGATGATTGTACCAGGAATTACAAATTTATCAAATGCGCTTTACTGTAGCTTTTGAGCTTCTGCTGATTGCTTTCTTTTTTGTCGAAAAATGTTCTTATTCCTTTACCCATTTTGTAAATAAAT
>NW_013665776.1:762535-765428 GCF_000517525.1 Limulus polyphemus | reverse complement strand
TGACAACGTGACGGAGGGAGAATAATGTGTGTAGGTAGTGAGTAATTGAACTGCAGCCAGAAGTATTGTTGAAGTTAACGTTCGTTGATATAGCGTTTGTTTTAGCGTGATTGTTGAAAATCTTTTTGGTTTATTATAAATGTTCAAAAACGTAGGACAGTCTTCCTCGATGTTTGCTGAAACAGTTTTGAGTACTAACAGATGAGGATGCGTATAAATACTCAACACAAACATTAGAGTGCTTATGCGTATTTCCTGGGGTAAGGAATCTTCTTTATTTCATTGGAAATTTACTATTCTCTGTGTTCATTGACTAATCGGTTTTTTCAGAGACTATAATTGATGAAGGTTAGTATTTGTAGGGTCAGTTATAGCCATTCAGTCCGTTAGTGGATAATTTCATTAGTGCCACAGTCGTAGTAAGAAAATTTTAGAAGCTTCAACGATGCAGTACTGTAACCTACAGCCAAAAAGTGTTAATAAGGACCCTTGAATCGTTATGATAATTAATTCGTTCCTGAAGCACAATAAGACTTGTTAATCTATTCCTACTAATGCCACCCTACATTATAACCCAACCAACAATGAAACGATCATATCCAACGACATTGCTGTGAGCATATTGTACACCCGTGGCCCTATAGACATTAACTTAATATTAGTAGCAACATGAAACATTGAACTCTTCTTTAAAAACCACAAGCGACCAATAAAACAGCAATTCAGCAAATGATCAAATCTGAAGGTGAAATCAGAGTATACTGTCTTTCAATGGCGTGTAGCACTCGCATATTGCATCGAAATAGTGGTGTAACCTCACAACAGTACACCTGAAACTTACCCATAACTAATTGTATTCCGATTTTTCAATTTGCTTTCAAGTATCGTTTTAAGGCACTATTACATGTTCGTCACTTTACTTTTTGTGTTGTATATATATATATTTAACCACCCCTAACAGTATATTTTGCTATGTTTTATTGTTATGAAAAATAACGTTGTGCATACTTCTAATGAATAGGATTATACAGGCAAAGGCGAAAGGGGAATATTTCTAGTTTTGGATGAAACATACATTTTTATTAGGGATGCACGGGTACCCAGCCAGATATTCGGCCCCGGCCGGGTATTGGGCTATCTTGTAATACTGGGCTCCTTCCGAGCAACAAAGACTGTCCGCTCGCTACAAATCGGGGATTCAGAGAACAATAGGGGTTACTAACAGGCATGGCTTGAGAAGTGGATTTCTGGGGAAGGTGGGGTTTTTGAGAACAATAGGGGTTAAGGTTTGAAAAGATGGGGCTAAGCATTGAAAGTTGAAAGTAAAACTCGAATGTCCTGTTGGTGATTATTCGGTTAAATGTAATAAACGTCAAATTAGTTCGTTTTTCTAATTTTTGTGTATGCTGTTGTTGTTGTTTTTTGGGGGGGCAGGGGCGAGGGAGAACTTGGCCCCGCCAGAAGGTTTCTGACCGAGTACCCGGACCCGGTATTCGGCCAAATTTTACTACCCGTGCATAGATTGAAAATACTATTAGCACATCAAGGGTCTGAAAGACCCCAAGACAAGATTTCCCTGTGTATTAGGTCGTCAAGAAATTAATGTCGCGTGTTGAAACACTTTCATTACCTCCCTCCCCTCCCAGAAAAAAATACGTACATCACGTATAATAGTGTTACGTCTCCGTTTCGTTGATTAACTTTCCGTATCTTCGTTCCGACGAAATTTTAGCGACACAAGTCCTTACTTAATAAAACTGGTTTATTCTTTCTGAATATAACTTTACCAACACACTTGTGGCTATCTGTGCTCTGCCCACCACGGGTATCGAAACCCGGTTTCTGGCGTTGTAAGTCCGCAGACATACCGCTGTGCCACTGGGGGGTATTGTGTAGCTTTGTGCATAAATTTAAACAAACAAAACCTTCGGAAGGCATCAGTAAGAAGTAGCCTAACTATAAAATAACTGAGTGAATACACTGACAGTTTTTTCGCTATTCGTTTAATCTCTATTTTTACTCCGGCTTGGCAACAAAATATAACGTTACAATAAGCCACTTGAGGTGTTTAAAAAAATCTGATAGAATTGCACAATCAAATGCATTTCCATATGGCAATCGTCAGTTTGAACCTGTTTACACGCGGACTTTGGAGACGTCATTAAAAGAAAACTTTTCACGCCTACGACATAAATGGCGTAAAACTTTCTGATTGTAAACTCGCGAAACGGTATGTTATACGTAACAAAAGTTTCTTAATTTACCCACTATGTGACTCTTCAAGTTGAAAATATAAATAATGTAATTTATTTACTGTATTTTCATCTTCTATTGAAACTCGAGAAGTCTTGGTGCAAAAATACAGCTTAACACCAGGTTAAGAAACTTGGGTTAATTTTATGACTTGAGATTAACTAATTAGGACTCTTCTTAGTTTTATGTTGTGGTAATAGCTGGAGAAGCAGGGAAACCAAGAGGCCTAATACTAATGATAAAAAAGCACACTAGAAAACAGATGTGGAATGTGTAAAAGACAAAACATTAAAAATCTGAAGCCTAGTGTGATTTTTATCACCAATATTCGGCCTCTTTGATTTTAAAATTTTGCTTTCAAATAATTCTTAAAGGTTTGTTTGTTTGTTTTGAATTTCGCGCAAAGCTACACGAGGGTTTGTTTGTTTTTTAATTTTGCACAGAGCTACACAAGGGCTGTCTGTGCTCTGCCCACCACGGGTATCGAAACCCGGTTCCTAGCGTTGTAAGTCCACAGACATACCGCTGTGCCACTGGGGGGCGCATATTAGGATAGTTTGTTTGTTTTTTGAATTTCGCGCAAAGCTACACGAGGGCTATCTGCGTCTAGCCGTCCCTAATTCACAGTGTAAGATTAGAG
>NW_013665776.1:752092-761674 GCF_000517525.1 Limulus polyphemus | reverse complement strand
CCCAAGACAACATACTCGTGAAATGGCCCTGAAATTGCATGTCTCTCATGAAACAATACTGTTGCGTATCTGCTCGTTTGTTAATTTCCGGTATAAATTCATTCCGAGGAACTTCAGCGATACAAGTCATTTCTTAATTAAATGATGACATGATGATGACATAACCTTGTCGAAACGTTGTACATTTGCTGTTATGTTAAACTTATATTAAAGTTTTTCTTCGTTACCCATTCAAGCCGTCTCCAGCCATTATTAGTCTCAAAGTGGGTTCCTCGTCATCGAATTTTAGCTCATAGCTCCGTCACCTCTCAACCGTATTGGGATCTAATTACAGTTTTGGACTCAGGAGGTCAAATTCTTTTATTGATATATTTGACCACGCTCAAGGTTTTATTGATTAATTTACTCTAATCCTGCCTAAAAGAATTTCAATTTGAAGGTAGGCTGGCAGAGATCCTGATGAGGAACAAAATCGAGTCGAGTATACGCGTTCCCCACGCTTGGTATTGCTGGCGCACAAAATTCTAACCTATATAAAAACCAGTGTGTGTCACGTCAGTCATGCTTGATTACTCGAAATAGGAGAAGTCATAAATGCCAAAATGCATGTATCCAGATAGAACAGTTCGATTACTGTGTGTAGTAAATTCGTTACATGTAATAATATTAGGAAAAAAAAACAATAGCAAAACAAAATTACTACACAAATTCTTTCACATCATCGAACCGTTTTACTTCTATTCTTTTACTTCATTTTCAACATTAAACGTGTCCGTGAAGTCGTTTTTCCCATATTATATTTATATAATTATAAATGTTTTTAGTTTGTTTACATTAAAACTCATAAATGGTTCTGACTGGTTATCCACGGTAGCTTCCGGCAGTATCATTAAACCAAATTTTCAAGAGATCATGTGTTAAACATAAAAATGAATTTGAAATTTAAGCAACTATATATATATGTCACTGTGTGCGCGAAAACTAATTTTCAACAATAAAAAGCTTTGATTTATATTTGATAAAGACGAACTTGATATAAAAAGGCTTTAATTCCCTGGATTGCAGGAGGAAAATTTAAAATAAAAACGTGAATATTTTTATGTTCATATTTTCAGAAGCAAATTGAGTATTTTTGATAAAAATTTTGTTTTCGGAAAGAAAAAATTTGAAAGAATTATATTTACTGCAACGTAAGTAATAGAAAATGATTATTTCGAACCCATGTATTTGCGTAGCGGGTAAGAAAGCGACAGAAATTCGAAACCATTAAAAATATCGCCTCTCATGTCACCGTTTTAAGACCACTCGAGCTTGCGGAGGTTACGCACGAGTTTCTGATGTGAGTTGCGCGAAGCGTCACTTTACTGTGCGTATTACAAAGTTAAAAATCATTCACTGGTAGTATAGCCCAGCAGCGGTTTACGCGAAGCTAGTTGCTAAGATTGCCCGGCATGAATCCGGTCAACGCTTCATCTAAGCTTCGAAAAATGCGCACCACCACGAGAAGGAACATTAACTGCACGTCGAAACAAGAACCAGAGGAAGAAGAAGATATTAAGGTGAGTGCAATCTTCTTCTTAAATTTGCGAGTTAAACTTAAGTAACGATATGGACATTTAGGGTTAATTGTAAGCAAAGATGCCCGGATGTAAAAGTTCATCACATTATTGTTTATGTTAAATAATACTGGTAGGCGATCAAGACAGTGCCTTTCTGGACAAATAATGACCTGATAATAAGATGACTATTAAGTCAGTGATCAAGATAGTGTCTTATCAGACAAATGATGATTTGAGAATAAGATTACTATTAAGTCAGTGGTCAGGATAGTGTTTTATTAGACAAATAATTATCTGGGACTAAGGCGACTATTAAATTAATGGTCAAACAGTGTCTTATTGGGCAAATAATAATTTCAGACTAAGGTGACTATTAAATCAATGGTCAGGATAGTGTCTTATTGGGCAAATAATAATTTGAGACTAAGGTGACTATTAAATCCATGGTCAGGATAGTGTCTTATCAGACAAATAATGATTTGAGAATAAGATGACTATTAAGTCAATGGTCAGGATAGTGCCTTATTGGACAAATAATGACTAGAGAATAAGATGACTATTAAATCAGTGGTCAGGATAGTGCCTTATCGGACAAATAATGACTTGAGAATAAGATGACTATTAAATCAGTGGTCAGGAAAGTGTTTTATTAGACAAAATTATCTGGAACTAAGACGACTAGTAAATCAGTGGTCAGGATAGTGCCTTATCGGACAAATAATGATTTGAGAATAAGATGACCATTAAATCAGTGGTCAGGATAGTACCTTATTGAACAAATATTGATTTGCAAATAAGATGACTATTAAATCAATGGTCAGGATAGTGCCTTATCAGACAAATAATGATTTGCGAAAAAGATGACTATTAAATCAATGGTCAGGATAGTGCCTTATCAGACAAATAATGATTTGCGAAAAAGATGACTATTAAACCAGTGATCAGGATAGTACCTTATTGGACAAATAATGATTTGCGAAAAAGATGACTATTAACTCAATGGTCAGGATAGTGCCTTATCGGACAAATAATGATCTGAGAATAAGATGACTATTAAATCAGTGGTAAGGATAGTGCCTTATTGGACAAATAATGATTTGCGAAAAAGATGACTATTAAATCAATGGTCAGGTCAGTGCCTTATCGGACAAATAATGATCTGAGAATAAGATGACTATTAAAATAATAAAACATACTAAAATATATTTTAACTAAATTTATTGGCTTTTTAAATAGAGAAACCAATGTAGTGATTAACAATATGTAGATTGTAATGTAATATTACAGCTTTACGCTGTGATGTGTCATCGGAGGTGTTCTACAAATTGTAATTTAGAAGAGATTTAGTAAACACCACATATTTCGGAATATGAGGAATCTAAGACCGAAAGATATTTGTGCAAAACGTTCTTACTACCTTAGTTCCCAGTACCACAGTCTTCAGGCTGCACTTTAATACTGGTGTTTGTGCAGACTGCAATTGGGCTAATAGTTTTGAATGCCAAACCAAGCCTCGGTCTTTATTTGCATGTTTTTGAGCTAATCACTCTCTATATAAAAATAGAATATGTATTTTAAAAATGTACGTGGATTTAACCATTGGAATTCCTAGCGCTCTGGAGCAGAATATTAACTCTCGCTAAGTACACAGGATTCGTTGTGTAAGTTGTGAAAGCTTAACTGACAACAGTTTACTGTTGAATTATTTTTAGAGAATTTATAACACACATTTTATTTCCTTTTCTTTGTTGTTACTGTACTCAAATTTGGCCACCCAGACACAAATAAAGTTTCAATAGTTTCTCTTAAAAATACTAAATTAGACATGGATAATAACAACGTGACCCCCCCCCCCATTAGTACTGAATCTCAAATTTACATTTTCGGTTAATAAGCAGTTGGAAGCCATAAAAAAATTCCTAATTACTTTATGATGCGCGTTCAAAATAAGCAATTTTTTCCCCTTTTACATATCATCCTCGAAAACTTTCTGAACTAATTAATACTGAAGATTATTATACAAAGATGTTTCATGCTCCGTAATAAGCGTAATAAGTTTGATATTTTATTCATTATATTGAGTAATTTACATTCGTTGAAGAACACAGTATCATGATACGTTTAATATATTTATAGGTTTATCTAAACTGACAAAACAAATAAATTATAACTAAAACTTATATTTGAGGTATGACAAGGCAAAAATCATTGTTACAAAGTAATGCTAATCATTCCCATAATTCATTATTTTGCACGTCAGACACTCAGTGATCCGTCATGTGATCTAAAACTTAAATGATCTTTCATTCATACTACGTTTTTATATAAGCATTTGGCAGAGGTCACTTTACTTTTTTTGACAATTTCTAGACATTTCATTTCAGTGTGAAGTTTTCTAACCAGTTAAGCTTGGCGTTGAATGCTTAAAATCTCTCCAGCTCAAGGGTATCTTTAGAGTCTGGAATCATAACGGGATTTAACGCTTTATCTAAGAGCACCCACAAGCGCTCGGTGGACTCATGAACGTGCAGGTCACTCTTTTCGGTTAATTTCCCCTTCTTCGATGAACGTGCTGACCGGCTTAGAACAGGAGTTTCCATTTATTAGGGTGAAGTCAGGGCCAATTGTACGAGCATATGTGGGACATTAATTTTTCCATTCCGAAGAAAGTAGAACTTATTCCTGTCCACACCATGCTTCCAAATCGTCACATGAATATGAGGCTAGATCGGGTTTCTGATTCTCTCCAATTGAGTATACGTGTTTTATTTGGCAACAAGATGAAGCCTAATTTCTCTGTAAAATGAATATTACTATATATGTCGTTGGTCCCCCGTTCCAAGACTGAATCACAAAACCACTGTATGTTGATTCTGGTTCACCGCAATCATGATATCTACACCAAGAGTAAATCATAACGACTACTATCAATTGATTCTGGCTCGCCGCAGTCATATGGTACCTGTTCCAAAACTGAATGATCGCAGTGAAACAGACTCCACTTTATATCACGCCTAATTTTTCACATTCTGCTCATAAAACGTGACATAACAGCTCTACTGTAATAGAGCTAAAACACGCACAGTCGGTACCTGTTCCAAGATTGAATCATAAAACCATTATATGCTGATTCTGGATAACCAGAGTCATATGGTATATGACTACGCGAGCCAGAATCAACTGAAAGTGGTCATTATGATTCAGTCTTGGAACAGGTACCATATGACTGCGGTGAGCCAGAATCAACATATAATGGTTTTATGATTCAATCTTGGAATAGGTACCATATGACTGTGGTGAGCCAGAATCAACATATAATGGTTTTATGACTCAGTCTTGGAGAAAATACCACAGGATTGAGGTAAGACAGAACCAATAAACAATGGCTGTCCGTCTCTTCTGGATGATGGTTGAAGTAACCAAACAACTATATCATTGGTTTGGAGACTTCTCTATTCATCTGATAGTTCTACACACATAAGTTGGATTATTTGAAACTGTTTTTCATTCACTTTTAAAGTGAAAAATGAGGCAAGACTGTATGAGACCGCTAGCTATTTAAATTTCTTATCACGTTAGTAAGCCCGGTATGGCCAGGTGGTTAGGGCGCTCGACTCGCAATCTGAGGGTCGCGAGTTCGAATCCCCATCCCACCAAACATGCTCGCTCTTTGGTAAATGAGTAGCCGAAGAGTTGACGGTGTGTGGTGATGACTAGCTGCCTTCTCTCTAGTCTTACACTGCTAAATTAGGGAAGGCTAGCGCGAAATTCAAACCAAACCAATCACGTGAGTTATCATCAGTTAGTTTATTCTTTACTTTGTCTTCGTGAGGTGTAGCATATTCCGTTACTTGTAGTCATTTTGATTCAAATTTGTCATTTCTTTTCTGAGTTGTTAGCAGAAAAACTGAAGCACAGTCCACAAAAGAGGTAAAATGTGTTCATTCGAAAGATTACGATCCGAAGGCGCTATTTATAGAATATCCATGAGAAATTTCTGTTCAAACTTTGCTTTAAAATAGCGGTTTATAACATCATTATCTCCATATATTTCAAAAATACAAAATAGTGTGTAAAATCTCCTTCATGTGGTTTGTTTATTTGTTTTGTTATGAATTTCGCGCAAAGCTACACGAGGGCTATCTGCGCTAGCCGTCCCTAATTTTGCAGTGTAAGACTAGAGGGAAGGCAGTTAGTCATCACCACCCACCGCCAACTCTTGGGCTACTCTTTTACCAACGAATAGTGGGATTGACCGTCACCTCATAACGCCCCCACGGCTGAAAGAGCGAGCATGTTTGTTGTGAAGGGGATTCGAACCCGCGACCCGAAGATTGCGACTCAAGCGCCCTAACCACCTGGTCATGCCGGGCCCCTTCATATGGAAGCTATTCACATGTCACAAAAACAACAGATTTAATTTTTTCTTATCCTTATATACACAGGAGATCTAGGTTTATTTTCAAGGGCAAAACCTCAAAAATAGCTTCTTAAGTTTTAAATTTCTTTGAATTCAAAAATGCATAGAAATCTGAAACGACAGAGGCTGTTGTCGATAACCAAAGATAAACTCACTATACACCACTTTATAATACCCATACGTCTGAAAGATTATTAAAAACATCAAACTGTTTACACTTATGGAACGAGATCTCCTGACTTGTTTAACGCGTGGTGGGAGACTGTTGCTTGTTCTTTAAGAGCAAGGTCTGTCAAACTTCGTAGACGTCGACTCAGCAGTCTATTAATATGTGGTGTAACACAGATGCATCAACAAGCCCACACCCAGAAAAGGCGGTCTCTTTATTCTTGCAAGTGCTGCTCTAAAAGATCATTTAATGTACTAAGCCCCTATTACACATAAAACAACATACATTCAATGAAGTTCAAACTGAGGGGAGACGCAGGATGCTCTTTGGATGTGCATGGCCCGACTACCGAATCTTCTTCTAGACTCGAAGATCCATTGCCTTTGTAAGTATATGCTTCAATTTACACGGATCGCTAGTTGTCACTCACAGTGTGACTTTTAAACCAGAATGATGTGTTGAAGTGTTTTATGACAAAACACTTTACTATACAGTATATTCTTAATAATTCTTTAATTGAATAAGCCATTTGATAAACACAAAAGTTTCGCCTATTACAGTTCTAAGTGAAAAACAATTTTATTTTTGTTTTTCAAATTCGAAGGGAAGAACTCGTAAGTTGTCAAGCAAATTTAACTGAATAAAAGTGTTTACAGTAATATGACCTATTTTAAGTATTTTTTTTTCTACTTTAACTTTCCCCTCAGTGGCACAGCGGTATGTCTACGGACTTGTACCGCTAGAAACCGGGTTTCGATACTCGTGGTGGGCAGAGCACAGATAGCCCTTTGTGTAGCTTTGTGCTTAATAATAAACACCACCACCTATTTTAACTTATTTGGTATGAATTGGTGTTACCAGTGCTTAGCTTGTCAGATCTTTAGTTTGCTGCTCCATTCGTGCTTACATTGTTTTTATACATTTCAAATGATAATTTAGAACAGGGGTCTCCTAACCTTTTTGGACAAGAGGCGGGAGGTAGATCTTTTTAGGCTTCGTGGGTCGGAGGGGTCGTGGTAAAATTAAGTAGGGATGCATACATGATCCCCGGATTCTAGCGTTACAAGTCCGCAGACATACCGCTGTGCCACTGGGGGGCAAATAAAAAATAAAACGTAATTAGCAAAAGCCAATCTTTATTGTTTGTTTGTAATTAAGCACAAAGCTACACAATGGGCTATCTGTGCTCTGCCCACCACGGGTATCGAAAGCTAGAGGAGTTAAAACGCGAAGCTACACAAAAGCAACTAAAAATTCCAAAAGCTTGATAACGAGGAACCCACTTTTTTGACTGGGTAATGAAAAAAAACGTTTCGACAAAGTTTTATTTTATCAGTTATTTCTATAAATTTGTTTTTCAATTGAGAGACAAACCGAGTTTATATATCGAACTAAAATAAAACGTGTTTTAATTTCCTATGTTTTCCCCCTTATACGTCTGATTAAAAATAATGAGTTTGTTCTAGTCATTATTTTAATTTTAACACATAGAAAGACAATTGTCGCTATTTCTCCAGACTCTAAAATAATGTAATGTTCATCTACGTAGAAAATAATTATTGAAAATGTCACTCAACTACTCAAACTCAATTACTATAATGATCCTATAACTTTGACTTCTGTAGGAAAGAAAAACTGAAGTAACTTGTAGTTAATTACTAAGGTTATTTTATTTTTATCCAAATCTAATAGTTTCGTTTGTACTAATAAACAGAAGCACGTTTTATTTTAAAACTCAAATTGGAATATTTGTCAAAAAAGTTGAAGATGCGTCACTGCTGTGGTCTGTTTTGGCTGTTGTTAAGCTCAAAACTACTATGGGCTGTCTGTGATATTTTCACCACAGGTATTGAAACTCGATTTTTAGTATCGTAAACCTGCAGACTTACCGCTTAGTCACTGGGAGGAGCGTCGCTAATATAACATCACAGAAAAATAGACTGCGCGTCACGTGACTCTTACAGACCACCATTACTGCTGTGGCAAAAGCTTAGCGCAATCAGGTATTCAATGTATTTGTTCCATAAGTTATATCCAAAAAGATAAACAAAAAACAACGGCTCTTGGTAAGTTTCAAGTTTTGAAATTGGTGTAAGAATTAACCTAAAGAAATGAAATATTAATACTTAAGCAATTTGTTATTAAAATGTTAATTTTAGTTGTTCAAGAACATATGCAAGTAAAGAATAGTTTGTAAGGACTCTGTAGGCTTTTGTTTTTTTTAACTAGTTGTTTTTAAATGTACTGTTGTAGCGTTTTTCTTTCATTAGGTGGGTTCTTTTAGATTATTTGGTGAAAATAATTCCTGTCCAGTCCAGTAATATTAAAAAATTTGTTTATTTCTTCCTTAATGTTTGTTTCTACAATTCACTTGTAAACTGTTTAATCTGTAGGCCTAAGTTTACAAATGACGTTCATACGGAAATACATCACTTATTGTATTACAACTAACGTAAAAATAAACATTCTGATACAGTTCCGCGGCTAATAATTCGAGTAACTGAATATACGCAATAACTAACACTGAAACAAAATACTTCACTGACACTACCACTGAAAACAAAAACTAACTGATTAACTGCTAGCTTAATAATTGACAAGCCCACTAGTATTTGTATTTGATGTCCTATTTCTAAATATTTGTTAAAGTTACTAGATTTTTGTGCCATCACTAGAACACTACTAGGCCTACTTTCTAGGTATTCTGGGACCATTTTTATAAACTTTTCGATCTTAACGTTATTCGCCCTCTAGCTAATATTTAAATTCAATCATTGAAAATATAGCTAACAACAGTATTGGTTATATGAAATTGAGATTAATTGCAAGTATATAAAATCGTCTGTCGTTAAAATATTTTACTTTGCTGATGTAAAGATCCATAGTGTGAGATAAAAGTGTAATTAACAACTTGAGATAAAACCCCACACATAGTTATATTTAATATTTACTGAAATGTGGATTACTGAGCAAGAGATAGCAACTGTAAACCAATAAATTATGATTTAATATGAACGTTTGACCAGCTGTGAAATCTGGAGGAATTATTAATTTAATTTCTATGTACTTGTGAATGGGATAGATATACTTATTGTGCGGATTTCTTGAAAAAAAAACGACATAACAATGAAGGTATTTCTTTCCAACTGAGGTATAACCTTTTTGGAGCATATATCATATATACATGGGCTCCTACTAACTGTAATGTACAAGTTTAAAACTATAAAACTACCTAAGTATCTAGGGCGTAATGGAGCAAATGTATTAGGTCGTCAAAAACGTACATCACGTATAATAGTTAAACGAACCGCCTAAACGTCACGTTAGTGTAGCCTATGTAGTGTGTTAAAGTTTAGTATACTCTAATCCCTTGTAATGATAGCATACGACGAGACACATATTCGGCATGTAATGCTGTTTGAATACAAGAAGGG
>NW_013665776.1:740558-751092 GCF_000517525.1 Limulus polyphemus | reverse complement strand
AATTAAAACTGAAAATAATATATCATTTTATTACTTTAATGAACTGTTGGCGGGTCGTATCGCAACTAGATTGGCTTTTGCTCAATTACGTTTTATTTGTATAATATAAAAAATATATATATTATTACTTTAATAAACTGTTGGCGGGCCGTAGAGTGGAGATACCTTCCTTAGAGGGGTAGGTTATCTTCTACTATAATTAACGTATATTTGCATGTCGTGTGTTTTGTTTTGTTTTAACCTTATAAAACAGTTTTGAACCGTACATTTTTGGTTTAGCACAACTGCTGGTCTGGGTATTTTAATTCAACTTAATTCGAAAAATAAAAATAGTAAATTAAATTACAACTTTGATTCAATATGCATGTCACGCTGCTAACACTATGCACTTTGACTATGATAATATAACATTATGTACAGTCTTTATGCAATGAAAAATTGCAATATGCATATGGTAAGTACACATTTAATAAAGCAAAAATTGTAAAGGATAGTAAAAACAATTTGCACTGATGTCCCCTAATAAAAATATAAACGTTTTGTCTATAATATGAGATATCCTGTGTGTAAATAACCATTGGAGATCGGTAAAATATTTCTGATTTATGAAGATGGAAACATACCTATGTGCCCATCGTTTGTTGTATGTCTGCTTTCGAGCATTTAGGGCAAACGAATAGCGTCCTGGTTTTTCGAATTCGTTGACATGTTGTTTCACTTGAATTCAATCCAAACCTTGCTTGTTTGTTGGATTCGAACTAGAGATAAAGCTGATTTTCATAAACAAAATTTTCTTGTCTGTTAGACGTAGTTGTAAAAAAAGAAGAAAAGTCACCAAAAGATGTATCGAAGGAAAAATACTCTTTAAATAACATCGGCTATTCGTAGCTATTAGTGGCGTCTTGCCATGTACGTTTTTTACAACAAGATGCTTTTATTGCTAATTTAATTGCTCTTAAACTCTTTTAAAACCTTACAGTGAGGTGTCATCGATGTGACTTTAGACTATCAACTAAAACTTCTGAATTATCGGAACGTGAGTTAACTGAGGTTTAAGCTCACTGTTTGACTTTAAAAGCTTTCAGCGAAAGGAAAATAAGATTTTCACTTAGACAAGCAACCGAATAAAGCACGCTATACAAGGGTGTAGGAAAGAGTTGCAGAGTGGGGGTGCTTGGCTAGACATGCAGATTTTACAATGAAAGATTGAAATTATAAGGAGCTGCTAAAAGCATCGCAATTTAGGAGGATCTGGGGGCATGCCCCTCGGAAAATGAATATAATAACACAATTTACAGTTGCTATATAACTCAAATATGTAAAGGTGGGGGAAATACAGCACCCCTAGTTCCGACGCCTCTGCTATAATTGAAAGTGCAAAAGAGCATTTAATGAAATGCTTCTTTTGGACAGAATTTAAAGTCAACTACAATCTATGGGCATCATTCAAGTAGTAATTACAACCAAATTTTCCTAAAAGGGCATGTTATACGAATTTAGCCCTTATTTATGAGTTATCACTAGTAGGATAGACATACGTTAAGAGTTTTGTAGCAATAATATTTGAAATTAGTAGATTTGTTTGTTGTTAAGCGCAAAGACTACAAATGGGCTATCTGTGCTCTGTCTATCGCAAATATCGAAACCTGGTTGTTAATGTTTTAAGCCTTCAGACTTACCGCTGATCCACCATAGGGTGAAATTAATAAAGGTTTAAGTTTCTGTTTATTTATTATTTATTCACACGATAGTAATTTTTAAATGATTTATTTGCTGTGCTTTACAATCATGTCATACTAACTTAATTAATTTTTAGTACTATCTATGTTCATATTACAGGCTATACAATGTTTATGTGTATTTAAGAGCCGTCTATTCTGTTTTAGTAAATTTTCATAATTAATTAAATTATTCTAATTTCCTTTTCTTCTATTTCCAAAGCAGAAGAAACAACGTGTTATTAGAGAGGTCTTGTTAGAATTAAAAAAAAAAGAGTTAAAAAAATAACTAATATCCTCCAGTATAACTGATATGAAATGTAGAGAAGCTTCTCTTGTGGCGTCATAGCTCGTGGTAGAGGCCTTTCTGTGTCAGCTTTGAAGGGCAAACATAACTGTGTGTATATGACTAGAATAAATCGTGTTATTTGTCAACAACCTTAAAAGGCATTCCTTTTATTTTCGGAGGTATTTTGATATAGACATTCAAAAGCTTGTTCTGCTCTGAGACTTGGATAGTAAATGATGAATCATGTTTTTCAAAGGAAGCAAAAAATGGTAATTTTTGGTTATTATTTTTCAATAAAATCTAGCCTATCAGGGTTATTGAATGACATCAGCAAGCAGATGGTTGGGCGACAGTGTCATATGCTGCTGTTATTAATTTGTACAGAAGCTGAGAAGAGATAATTTTAGAATGTGCGGATAGATATTTGTCAAATAAATAAATACTAAAATACGCCGTCGTATCATAGCAGAAAATAAAACTAATACATTTTCAAATCTTAAACAGTTTTTTTTTATTTGTTTTTCAGTCACGTGGGCAATCATTTGAAATTACCACTAATTTTTCTTCAAATAACAATAAGTGTAGAACATTATCCAAAACATATTGAGTAAAAGAGCAGCAATCTAAGAACTACACGTCAAACTATCACTGAAGGACCTAACGGGTGACATGTTGAAATAGATTATAACCAATCGAATAAAGAAAACACTCTAACGGCTTCTTTGGTTTGTCTGTTGTTAAGCGCAAAGTTACGCGATGGGTTATTTGTATTCTGCCCATCACGGGTATCAAACGCAGTTTTTAATGTTTTAAGCCCTCAGACTTAAAGCTGAGCCATCGTAAAGCGAAACTAATACATTGTTTATGTTGAATTAAAATATAAATAGCCTATCGGTATATCTGCGAACTTACAACGCTAAAAACCAGGTTTCGATACCCGTGGTGGGCAGAGCACAAGACAGCCCATTGTGTAGCTTTGTGCTTAACTACAAACGAACACACAAAGCTTTATAATTAAAATATAAGGAATCTAACGGCTTTTTGTTGAGTTAAATATATGAAAAACCTAACGGCAGCTATTTGAATTAAAATGTGGACAACTTAACGGCTGATAGTTGAAATGAAAGACTGAAATCTTAGCCTATGTTTTGAATTAAATATGAACGATTTAACGCCTGTTCGTTGAATCGAAATATGGTCTAGACGGATGCTTGTTTATCTAAAATAGAAAAAGGTATCGATAGCATTATGGTTAAAGAATGATGAAAAACAAAGTGTTTTAAAAGTAGGTTTATATTTGTATATCTTCTCCCAGTTTCGCTTTCATAACTAACTTCGTGCAGTTCAACGAATTGTTGGATAAGATATTGTTTTATTCAAATGAACTAAGTGAGAATGTTTGCAACTATTTTAATCTTTTACGTGATATAAGTTTGGGGATTAAATTTAGTTTTAACTCTAGCAGTCGTGTAGTTTCGTATCTAAAATTATCTTGAAGAAAACTTTATTTTTTGGTGCATGATTTTTGGTAAATAAAACTTATAGACGTATACAAACGAGTAGGTTGCAGACACCCGATCTTTACCATCTGGTCTGTTGATATGTGTGTGTTAATGTCATCTCAAGAAGAAGAATCCTAGTTTCAAGTGATCTTCTCCCATCACAGATGGTGAAAGCATATCAATTACGTTCCGGTTTCCCTTTAGTGAGAGAATGAAAACATATGGTTTCTCATCCTAATCTGTTACCCTAGGACTATTTTCAGTTATTTTCGTTATTTAATAGTTATATATTGATCCATATGTTTAAATAATTTTATATATATGTACTTAATTATATAGCTGCTCTATGACCTGGAATGCACACGCTTTACCTATTTAAGTATACATAAATATATTTATATACACGTGTACACATACAGTTCAAAAAGACCAGAATAAAATTTAATAAAAAGATATAAGTTAGATCCTAATAATTTATAATATTATAATTAAATACTTTTTATTAGCTATATTATGTATATCTGTCTTTATTCTACGATATTTGTTTTTCGGAGCCTGGCTTCTAAATACATCCAATCTCTCCGATTGTTTGGAATCGTGTAGGGCTAGATAACGTTTTTAAAACGATAACAAGTTTATATTACCCCCTAAAAATTCCATATTTTATTATACCACATTTCATTTATTAATATTTTTTCCCTTTGTTTTGGGGGGAGAACTAATGAACTAATACGAAGCTCATTCTAGGAAGTTAGTTGTTCCAAATCTTCATGTTATATAGTTATACAAAGTTCAACAGGTTTTCATGTTTCATTAGAGAAATGCAGGCTTATCTTTTAGCTCCAAGTTACCAAAACACTTGTTTCATTTCTTAACAAAATCCTAACTTTTTGTTTTTAAACAAATTTAGAAACGGAGGAACACCCAGTTTTAGAGTGTGCTTTTTTATAGTCCTTCGCTGTTGCAAAGATATATTTAAAAATTAATTGAGTAATGTTTTTGAAAATATTGAATAGATGAAAAATTATTGTGTAGTTACGATTAACCTGACCAGAAACAAGCATATTTATTATAGGTTTTATGTTTTTGGCGCTATCTGTCGGCTGTGTGTTAAATAAACTTTAAATATACGTAATATAACTAAATCGATTTTATTTGCAAATGTGCTGCTTAGGACATTCTCTCTTTATGACTGGTGTTTTAATTGGTTTAATAAAATATTTATTTAATCATTTTCAAACTTATGAAGAGTGACGTCAAGCCAGTCATTAGATATAGCAAATTATTTCTGTATTTGGGCAACTGAACTTAAAATTTACGAAAGATATTTGGTTGCGGATTTATGTGATATTACCAGCGTTAAATGAACTGAAAGAGGGACAATAATTATATGAAATACGGTTAACTATGTTTTGCAAAAGTGAAAAAGTGTTTCGATGTTGAATGTAAAACGAAGGTCAATACACGGTATAACCAAGACAGTCATATATTCATCAAACATGTGCAAATGGGGTCGTAGATTTGCTAATCACTACTGCTCTACTAATATTCCCAAGAGTTCATCATGCATGTCTAACAAGTGTACACGCTCATCCCAGAGCCTTTTTCACGGGGTTTGTACATTACCAAAATCCGTTGAACTGAATCTTATTCAACCGCATCGGCGTAATTTTGTTCGAGAAATATTTGCGTACATTATTCTTTGAAACTTGTAGGTGATTCAACTTAAAATATACCTGAAAAGGGTATCAGTTATGTGTCACGTATTGAAACATATTGTAGTTAATTTCGAATCAGCCAAGCGAATATTATTTAGCAAGAAAACACACCAGTTCTCTCTACATATAATAATCTCAATAGGGAATCCATGGCTTTTTGTCTCCCTCTATAGCTATGTAATTATACCTACAAGCTAATTAAATGAATTAGGGACAAACAGACATTCGGGTCATCTGATGTTTTTTCACTTTCACTGATTAGTCTTTCTTATTCTGACTGAACGTTATATAATGCCAAAAAGGATCATGGCGCTTCATAATCTGCCTATATAAGTATAATTTTAGTTTTGTTGATTGACATACAAGAGTAATTTTCATTCAACATCATTTACTTTTGTAAAAGTCTAACATCTTTATGTACACCTGAGTAAACAAAGAAATAAACACAATTATATTAAGTTAATTTATTCAGCTCAGTACGAATACATCTGTCTACAGAGGCCATATCGAAACTCCCAATAAAAATAAATTACAAGTAACGCAACGAATTTTTATTCATGACCAAAATACATTTAGATATCACTAAATCAGTCTGACGTTACAATTGTTCAAAATCACCAACGTTATAAATTCGTGTGTGTTATTATAGTCTTTAGAAAATGTCGCATTAAATAAAACAGAAAAGTATTCTAACGTATCTGTACTGGGAAAGAGGAGGTTGTTATAGTCTACTGTGTGTGTGTGTATATGACAAATCTAGAAAGAATTTATATACATGTGTGTGTTTGTGTATACATCTACTTATATAAGCAGTTCACTGTATATATCTTACAAACGTAAATATCTATTTACTGAAATTATAAACGGAGAGGTTTTTATTTTTATTTTACTTCCTTCACGTGTGCTACGTTTGCTGCTTGATGTTACCCCTTTGACAGTAAAACGTTTTACTTATTTCTTGTCGCTTCGTTTTTGTTTTTTTTTCCTTGTGAACTAAATGTGATACCTTTAAAGATCCGGTTACGAAAATAACATCAAGAGTGTTTGGGAGCGAGGCTATAGAGACAGTTGGTCCGTTTCCGTTGGCGGAAAAATGCTCTTCTAAGGCTAAGGAAAGTGAGTATTTGATTTCCTCATTTTGCTTGTGCTTTTACAATGATGATATCTGATGTGATGATACGTAAACCACGTCAATTAATAATAATTATGTCAGAGTATGTAATCTACGATACAAAGGAAAGCATGCTTTAAGTAATAAATTAATTTATATCAATATTTAATAAACAAATATTATATAGGAAACATACTGATTTAATAAGAAAATTTCAAATAATACATGTAACCAGTTGTGTTTCTAAGAAAAGTAACACTTGTATATTCCTGTAAAACTTTATTAAAGTATTTATAAAACTTATTTTTATTAACAGTTAACAATACAATTGTCCCCCCCCCCCCAGTGGGACAGTGGTATGTCTGCGGACTTACAACGCTAGAAACCGGGTTTCGATACTTGTGTTGGGCAGAGCACAGATAGCCCATTGTGTAGCTTTGTGCTTATTACAAACAAACAAACAAACAAACAATCTAGTTACAGGTTATTGTTCGATAACCAACGAAGTGCACTTTCTTTATACAACTTGGGGGTTGTTAAAATCGCGTTTTCCCTTTAAAATGTTATCCTCTTTTTTCCCTATGTAAGTCTCATTTTCAGTTTAATCTTAGTCTTGATACTTCAATCTATAAAAGCTTCTACACTTTTTGCATCACACTTAAAACAAACTTTATTTTCAAGAAATTATGTGATCAGTATCAAACTAAAACTTTTTTTCCTCAATAACTTATGCGCTTAGTATCTCACTTGAAACAAATATCTATCCACAAAAACTTTGAGTTCTGCCTCTAGTATCATGCTAGAAACAAACTTCTGTCCACAAAAGCTCTTACAATTCACATAATTTAGGCCTTTTCTTCACGACCGCTTTTGCAGCACTATCATACTTATGATCCTTTTGTTTAACACAGGATCTGTCCCTCGATCAGAGACGCCTCGGTGGCAGGGATCAGAACTCAAAAACAACAACCAGTTTCCAAATTGGACAAGAACTGTTCGAATTATGACTAGCTACTTAATCAGCAGAATCCCCATTTTTAATGGCAGTTCTTCTTATTGTGTAACCGACGGATCCGCTGTGTGAGTCTTCTTCTTCGCCCGTCGTTGCGTCTATCCTACAGACTAGAGCCCAATAGATCTTCAGCAAATAGTTCCAAGCCCCACTGACCGTGGCTAGGACTTTGCTACTTTTCGACATGTCATCATCAATCACAATTACTCCCTCAATTACCTGTATGTGTGTGGTTCCATCATGTTCGACTTGCGCCCTGTGCTGCCGCTGTGGATGCGACCACAATGGACATTTTAACAACCATTGTTGAGGCAAATCCATTTATCGAGCCCAAAAATGCTGTAGCGGCATTCAAAAATAGGTTTAAAGACTGTAGTGATAATAGTAATAGCCTTCCGCCAGACCAGAAGACCAAAAACAAGGTTCCACTTCAAATAGAATAAAAGAGAGAGAGAGAGATAATCAGTTCATGTATGTGTGATCGTTGCTGTTAAGGTGGTGTGGCCGCTCCGAAACCTGTGTCTCTTTGATTGCTAATAACTCTCGATCCTAAAATACGTTACCACACATGGATTGCATATTTGGACATAGTAGATTGCAAACTGTGTATGTTACACCTTTAAGGAACAAGCACCAGAATTTCTATTTCCTTGCCGTGACACCCAAATCCACTACTTCGCCTCTAGTTGAGGGAGCGATCCTGTGTTAAGAAAGCTATTCTGTTTTATTTTTCTAATCCTCCAGTTTTCAAAAAATTCTTCAAATCAGCTTATTTTTTTACCATTGTGTCAACAATAGCTTCTTCACCAAAAATTTGATCTTTTTTTCTATCCATCAGATTCTCTACTGCTTCATGTTTTTGAAATTTGAAGTAATTAGTTAACATAGTAAGGTTTAAGAGTAATTTTTAATTGTATAAAAACTTAACAAAATAAACTTTAAGGCTAACTACTCCCTAATTTATTTATTGAACGCAAACTTTCAAGCTTACTTATGAGCTCTTCATCTGGCGAGAGACACTTCAATTCAAACTGTCTTTCGTCCGACGAAAGGTTCATAAATAACTTAAGTTTCGTTCAATAAATACAATACGGAGTTGACCCGAAAGTTTATATTGTTAAAACATTTTGAACTTTAGTATTATGCTTAATCTGTCTGTCCATATTTTTTAACCCTATTCTCACATTTCATCTTATGTGCACTCTAATCATTCTTCTAATTTTTCTGTGCATCATATGTGTTATAGAATAAGCTATATTCCAGTAAGAGCACATCGAAATTTGAGGGACTATAGATGATGTTGATTTTGCGAAGGACTTTTGGAGGATTCCTGTTCAAAAACACAGATAAAGCATAAGTGTGTAGTAGTGTTAACGTTTCACGCCTTTCATATAGATGAGACACACTATCTGTTTTACGTGTGGAGGGATTTTGTAAGTTTATGAATTTCGCGCAAAACTACACAAGGGCTATATGTGCAAAGCCGTCCCTAATCCTGAATTGTAGGACTAAAGGGTAAAAAATTCTTTACTAGGTAAACCTAGTAAAGAATACCCACCGCCAACTCTTGGGCTGCTATTGCCTGATTGAGTAGTGGGATTTTGCTGGCATCCTTATAGAACACACACATGGCCCCAAAGCGCGGAACGCATTTTTGCGAAAACTGCTGGCGAACCATGAAATTTCGAATTCAAAGTACCGGTATACTAACCATACCCGGCATCGTGTGAAGAGAAGGTAACAACATGCGAAACTCGGAAGGTTTAATTTGGAGTGATAATGTTGCTCGAGTGATTGTGACACCGTCCAATTGTTACTTAAGTACTTGTATGTTCAACTTCTATGTAATAGTGTAAGCCAGAGTACCGTTGCAAGGAAGGTTTTTTTGATTGTTTTTTGTTAAGTAAAAAGCTATACAATGGGTTGTGTGTGCCCTGCCCACCTCAGGTATTAAAACCCGATTTTTAATGTTATAAGTCTTCGGACTTACCATTGAGGTGGAGGTGGGGGTGGGGGGCTGCAAGGAAATAACTACATTTGTGTGGAAAGAATATGCTCAGTAGGTGGCCTAGATTCCAGTTGGCGAAAAAAACTTCTGTCCTAAATACGTGCTGCGTACCACACTAGAAGCACACAGAATATTTTAACTATTACATAAAAATATCGGGAACAGACTTGTTATTTACTCAACAAAGATTTCGGATATCACATGCACATGATAATTTGAAAGGTTCTATAACTTATGACGGAAAAAAGTAAGTTGAAAAAGGAACAACGGTAAATAAGTTTATATGTACAGAAGAAAATTTAGTGTGATTCACTGAATAAGGCTCGTTAGACTTCAGATGATCGGATTTCAGGCAAGTACATTATAACATATGTCCAATAAGAGTTTCGTTTTATTCTAAGAGGAATTCTGTCAAACAAACAAAACGTATACGCTACTACGAGGCGAAGTTACAGCAGTTAATAACTAAGTAAAATCATAATAATTATACTTAAAGAAACACTGGAAATATTAATTCTATTTATGCGGTTAACTATAAATGTTTTACAGTGGTTTTAACAGCAGAAGATACGAACAAGCAAGTGTATCTAATATTTCTAAGAAGAATATGCAGAAGTGTATAGTTGACTTTATCATTGTAAAAATGATCTAAACTGATGTTAATTTTAAGTCTATAGGATTTCGACAGACAGAGGAATCAGTTTAATGTAGACTAGACAGATAGATAGAATGAATGCGTATTTCTACTTTGTTTGGCATTAATTAAAAAAAACGGTATGTAGATACAACTGGGTTTTGTTATAAAGTAAACAAATGTGTAATTTATTTCACTTATCTAACGTAAGTTAAACCCAACTTGACTCATAGAACTGGAAGGCTTACAAATTTGTCCTCGGCATGAAATAGATATATAACTTACTTGGTTTGGCCTTTCTAAGGAAGGCGCCAGGGTAAGGAACGGGCTGGGAGATAGTAATTTGATCCAGGGCTAGACACGCAGCACTTACATGTGGTGGCTGGAGGCTCAGGTATCTCGATCTTCATTTTTGGCAGAGGGCCTGCGTCAGTTTCTCAAGTATCATCGTCAGCTCGTTGGCTGCGGCTGTGAATAGATCCCTGTAGACACACTTGTTCACCCCTTTACTTCCCTTTCTCCCTCCCATCTAACCCCAACAT
>NW_013665776.1:726739-740548 GCF_000517525.1 Limulus polyphemus | reverse complement strand
GAAGAGGAACATTGCATTTTTAAATTCTTGGACAAAAAATTTAAGTATAAACTATAGTAATCACATAGTAATGTAGTCGCATTAACAGTTGAAGTTCTAACGGAATTAAAAATATATTTTTGGTTATTAAGTCACAAAATTCGTATGTTATCAGCTTCTAGTCACATAGCATTGTAGTTTAAATTTAACGAATATATATAAAACACAATTGTTTGAATTATGATGAATTGCGTGTGTAAAGTTGATGTGTAAGCAAATTTTGCTACTATGTAGCTGTATTATTAACGCATTTTTCTATCGATGGTTTAATAACCAATTTTGTATCTATAGACATTGAAAGCAATTAGGTAAACAAAAGCAAAATAATTAGTTCAATATCTTTCAACATTTTTTTAGCGGTTGTCAAATCAGTTAATTAGTATTGTTTTTATAATCATTGGAAATTCATTGAACTGTAGTTTCTCCAGTTCTTGTTGTAGAAACATTCTAGAACTAGCTGTTTCAAAAGCTGGTGGTTAATATGGTAAGTAGATTTTCGTGCATCCTCAGTAGCTCAACTGTAAGTCCGAAGGCTTATAATACCCGTAGAGGGCACATCACAGATAGCTCACCACGTAGCTTAACAACAAACAAATGAAACAAGAGATTTTTATGTATAAACGTTTGCAAGAAGCTCTGAAGCTTGTGTTCTTGTTTAACTTCTAACTTTATTTGAAGACGCTGACAATTTGAATAGTTCTGTGGTATGTGGATAGGCTTTCCAAAACCAAAATATAGACAAAGGAGTCATCAAGATTCCAGTAGTTTGAAAATGAGAGGGCATTCATTAATGAATTTCTTTTGAGACGGGTGTTAAGAACACAAGCAGCACATGCTTTCAATAAGAGTATATAGGGGCATTCTATGATTGGTATAACACATTGAGGATTATATCTGTGTATCAGTAATAGTAAGGGTGCCCAACTGATAATTCAGCGCATTCAACTTTCGTTTTTCTTTTATTGCTTTATGTTTTGAATTTCGTGCAAGGCTGCTCGAGGGTACCTAAGCAACCTGTCCCTAATTGTGCAATCATAGCCAAAGTCACCCAGTGCCAAGTTTTAGGCTGTTCTTATCAGACCAAATAGTGAGATTTGATCGTCACTCTTATACGACACCCTCGGCTCCAAAGTGCAGAGTTCGGTTTTTTTCATACCTCAGATCCACAGTTAGATACACACTGACCCACGCTAGGCCTTATTTATTTATGACATCATGCATTCTTAGCAAATATGCTGTATAGAACTGTCTTTATTCTACACGTTACTTTTTCTAGTTTCGACCAATATAGTTAACTTACTGTTGATCAAGTGTTATTAACAGTTTTTAAATCGTTAAGAAAATATTAGTGTAATGATTCTGCATCAAGACAATTATTTACTATGAAGGTTAAAAGTGAACTAAAGGATATAATCATTCATAGTATGAAGTCTTATAAAACTCACCAGTGACTCGTATGATCACCACATCAGTAAATTAACAGAAAGTATGCATTATTCTTTACTAGTCACGGACACAGAGTAGAACCCTAAGTCTTTGCCTAAGGTGTTTATGTTGTCCTTTGCATAAACAAACAGTCTATATGCATAAAAGTAATTAACGAATAAACGACAATAATTTTGATAACGAGAAAAAAATTTGAATGCCGAACTTTGTGTGATATATTTACAACCTTTTCTTTTGGGCTATAATAAAAGTGTATCTTGTGAATTAAATACATATGTTACATATTTTATTTCCGCGAAAAATCTGATGCACAGAATTTAAGATGTAACATAAAAATTAAAGAACATTATTTCTGTTTTGTTCTGAATGGTTATTTGCCCACGAATACGTGGGACCAAGACTAGTAGTTTGTTTTAACCCGCACATCTACGCCGTGTCAGCCGCGGGGATCGAACCCTGAATGAGAGAAATCGCCACATCATGGTAATTCCTTTTATTTTGTATAACACAATCTAAAATTAGGCCTTACTCTTCATTTACAATACGAGGACAGTAATGACCTCTAATAGTTCTCCATTCAATAAACATAGCTCCTGGGAAACTGATATTATCATAAGTAATGTTTTAAACTTCATCTCTCTGGATGACAAATTTCTGTAAGTTCCTCGAGTATCATGTAGTTTAACAAAGTTTATAGTTAGGCTTTCCATTTCTGCATGAGCATTTGGAGATATTTCCCTTCTTATCTCCCAGAATGAACCCATTACTAAAGAAATAAATCATCCCTTTCACTCATGGGTGGGTCTAAATAACCCATGCACAACAACTGACTGGGTGTTAAATCGATGTTACTTGTTACTTACCGGATAATTTACTTACCCAGAGAAAACCCAACCCATTGTAGAAGTTACAAATCTTTAATAACTAGATTTATGGCACTTGCCCAGAATGTAAACCAGTTGCTAAAGAGAAGTTTAACGTTTTTAGTCTCGGAATAGCGGCTCACAGAACAGCTCTGAGTTTTTGTTTTTTCAAGTACAAACTTTAAGCTCATAGCTTCGTCACCTCTTGACCGATTTGAGATCTAATTACAGTTTTGGACTCAGGAGGTCAGATTATTTTATTGATGTATTTGACCACGCTCAAGGTTTTATAGATTAATTTACTCTAATACTGCCTAAAAGAATTTCAATTTGAGGGTAGGCTGGCAGATAACCTGATCAGTAATAAAGTTGAATCGGGTGTACGCGCACCCCACGCTTGATATTGCTGGTGCACAAAAAAAGGTCTCGCAGATTAATTTACTGTAATCCTGCCTAAAAGAATCTAATCAAAAATACCATAGGTGTGAAAAAAGGTGGGCCAAAAAAGGATTCAGCGTTGGACTTAAAGGAATGAAATACAAGTTGGCATCCAAATTGGCAACTACACTTGTAGCATTGATAAGAATTTTACAGGAAATATTCATTCATTAGTTAGCCATGCCATCTATTTTGTTCATCTTTAGGTATGATAGTGGGTAAAATAAAATCTGCGGCCTAGCTAACTAATGAGTGATCATTTGCTGTAAAATTCTTATCAATAGTATAAGTGTAGCTACCAATTATGATTTCCTTCCATTAATTCGCACGTTGAATCCTTTTCTGGCCGCACCAATTTTTCACACCTAAGGTGTTTTTGATTAGATATCATGACATTTTGTCAATACACACCAACAAACCACAGCAAGTAAGAAAGTGACACTCGATTGTAACCAACATCATCTTTAGGATCGCATCCCTGTTATTCGGAACAGATCTTTATTTTGGCCAGGTGGTTAGGGAGCTAGACTCGCAATCTGCGGGTCGTGGGTTCGAATCCTCGTCCAACCAAACATACTTGCTCTTTCAGCCGTGGGGGTGTTATAATGTGACGGTAAATCCCACTATTTGTTGGTAAAAGAGTAGCCCAAGAGTTGGCGGTGGGTGGTGATGGCTAGCTTCCTTCCCTCTAGTCTTGCACTGGTAAATTAGGGACAGCTAGCGCAGATAGCCCTTGTGTAGCTTTGCGCGAAATTCAAAAACAAACAAACAAACCTCTCTAAAACAGTGTTAATAGCTTCCTTTACACCAATGCCATGGAATTTATATTAACAGTTTCCTGTCATCCCTCCCTCCCCCATGCAATCGGTACAGACGTATCAAGCATCATTATTTATGCTAATTGCTTAAGCTAATATCATGTGACGCTAAACTCTCTTTAATTAGGATAATTCCATAAAATTTAGTAAATTTGTGCTGAAAAGTTGGCAATGAATAATAACTGTCCACCCGTATGATTCTTTTGAAAACTTGAGCTAGAAACTGCTAATATAGGTCGCTTGGCCTAACCAATAACATAAGTATCTGCACGTCATTTCATCATATAGTTTTGGTTTTCTAAATCAGCTTTCTTTACTCCGAATGATAAAAAAACTAAAAACGGGCCACTTTTACTCTTAGGTGAAGCTGTAGTAAAGATGTTAGACTGATAGCTCACGCGGTGTTTTTGCGTAGGCGTGCGCAAAAAATGCTCGTTAAATATGAGCGGTTTTTGTTGAATAATTTTTCACACGTTGCTTATATTTATATGAAATGACACTCCCAATTGTATGTTATAAAGATCTATCAGTGTACAAAATTATAACAAAATCCATAAAAGTTAAATATGTTTTTTTATCAAATAAATTTCCCGTACTTTTGGTGCGAAGAAAAAAGAATGAAACTTAATCAAAATTGGAGATGTTATAACTCGGGTATTTCTGAATGGATTGCCTTGAAATTTTGTATGTGAAGTAAGAGTCTCGTAGAGCACATCTACTGAAAATATATGATAGTCTGGAGTACTACAGTCTGAGCTACATAAGATGGAAAATCGCTAAATATCACTCAGTGTGTCCTGCAAGTTTTTGTTTTTTTTTCCACAAGACGCATTACCGTGTGTCTTGATTTCAAGTGCTGCGGCTATTGAGGATTCCCTCTTGTTTTGTTAGGTGTTACTGACATCGACGTTAATAAGTTCTCTCATCCCTAGGTTATGTGAAATTTAGTTTTAAAATATATTGAAGATAATTTTGGTTTTGTTACTTGAGATAAACTGAACATTGTAATGGGTCATCAGGTTGATGTGATATTAACCCAACCTTTTGAATAGGTTCTGTAGCTAATAACAGTTGATGTGATATTAACCCAACCTTTTGGTTACAGTTTGAATAGGTTCTGTAGCTAATAACAGTTGATGTGATATTAACCCAACCTTTTGGTTACAGTTTGAATAGATTCTGTAGCTAATAACAGTTGATGTGATATTAACCCAACCTTTTGGTTACAGTTTGAATAGGTTCTGTAGCTAATAACAGTTGATGTGATATTAACTCAACCTTTTGGTTACAGTTTGAATAGGTTCTGTAGCTAATAACAGTTGATGTGATATTAACTCAACCGTTTGGTTACAGTTTGAATAGGTTCTGTAGCTAATAACAGTCTGGCGGGAACTACACAGAAACAACATTGCTTCTGAGACCCAACCTTTTGGTTACAGTTTGAATAGGTTCTGTAGCTAATAACAGTCTGGGAACCAAAAGGTTGGGTCTCAGAAGCAATGTTGTTTCTGTGTAGTTCCCAACAGTTTGAATAGGTTCTGTAGCTAACAACAGTCTGGCTGAAACTACACAGAAACAACATTGCTTCTGAGAGTTGAGCTCTGGAAGTTTAGTTTTTTGTTTACTGCACTCAGTTAATTTCTAGAAACACATTCAAAACCTTAGTCTCCTGATTCACTATCTGAACCAACTTTCCTACGCTTGACATCAGATGTCACAGAATGTTAAACGCCAACTATCATTTAGCATCGTCTTTGCAGTTAGCACACACACACACAGTGCTAATGTTTTACAGTTGGCACAAGACAGATACAACCCATTAGACGATAAAATGTGAGTTTCCTATACAAACAGATTTTCCTAAGAAACTAGTAACTTCCTCCATAAATTGCAAATGGACGTAAAGTAATTATAATTCTTTGGACTTTACCATTGGAGAGCTTATATTATCTTCAAGCATTTTCAATTTTGCATAGAGATAAGATAAATCAATTAGTCACATCCTTTGCTATAGAAGCTTAATAAAGATCTAAAAAGTCTGTGTTAGAAATCTGTTTAATATAGTGATTGATTATACTACTTCTTCAAGGAAAATAAGACAAATGATTTACGATAAATCTATCATATTCGCAGGACAAAAGATAAAAGAGAATGTTGACATATATTGCGTATTTACTTTTCGTAGCTCTCTTATTCTTCCTTTTACTTTGAACTCTCTGCCTTTCTGTATGCCACGGAGTCACATAATTCATCGTATTAGTAACTATGCTTAATCATCTTTTTTAGACTTCTTGTATTTTGTCTAAACATTACATTGTGAAGGAAGCCTATTCCTGAAATTATTGATTTTCTTTTCTGACGTGACATGTGCTTAGGGTAGCGAGCCAGTAATGGTCATGTGAAACTCTTACTTTGGATGAATCTTCCAATAATTTTCTAATTCTGGAGCACAAAATGGTTACACTAAACAAACATAGAAACTGGCTTTCATGTTGTTGTTTTTTTATTTTTTTGGTGGAAGTACATGTTAACGTTGATACTCGGCCGAATTCTTACTAAATTCGGAGAAGTGATTTTTTTAAACTTAGAATTTATATATGCTAATTTGCAAGCGTCTTTGATAAACTGAAACTTTTAAGGATACACCAGCTTGGACAAGTGCATAACCTGGGAATGGTTTCAGGGATATTTTATTAAAACCATAAATTGTGTATTTTAGCTTGTGGTCTTCAGTTCTGCCAGAACATGTTTTTAAAATTCAAAGATTCATCCATCCATTAAGATGATTATTTCCCTCGCGGAATAAATGAGTTAAGAGCTTAATCTGTTTTTCTTCCACATTTTATAAAGCTACTTTGTGGGATCCGAAACAAAACTCTTACTTTAATATACCGAGCTAGGCTACGTGTAGATTAATTGCAAACGAATTACTTAAGTTGTAGACCCTTAGAAACGAAGTGAGTAATTTAAACTACTTCAAAATCATTTATAAAACTTCTTCAATGATTTTGGTTGTTAGAATTACCTGAATGAAATCTTAAGTCCAAAACTACTGAATCTGTATAATAGGGAAGTGCTTTTTCCCTGACAGTTCCAAAGCTTCGGACCCCCAAGTGGCCCAGCGGTATGTCTGTGGACTTGCAACGCTAGAATCCGGGTTTCGATACCCGTGGTGGGCAGATCAGAGATAGCCCTTTGTGTAGCTTTGTGCTTAACCACAAACAAACAATCCAGAGCTTCGAAGAGTTTTAGTCGGGCATAACTTTTGTCATTATGTCAGCCTTGTTTCTTGTCCTTGTCTTGCATCAAAATGGGAAAAAGTAGATTCTTGGCTTTGTCCACTTTTTTAACCGCACAACGGGATTGTGTGTCATTATAATAATGCAACTGAAAATGCCGAGCATGTTTGGCGACATTACGTCTCGAACCTCGAACCCTTCGTTCCGCAACCTGACACGCTAACCACTAGGTCACACCTTGCACACTGTTTTTGTGACATGTTTTGTTTAAATAAGCAGTTTTGGTCAAACTTGGCTTTTTTTCTGAATAAAAACTTTGTACTAGGAACCTGTTTGTCTTGCTGATTTCAGAGTTGACTGTTGTAGGCCGCTCATGCACTATAAAAGAGCATGGTTTTATTTAAGTATAAGCCATTGTAGGTGTGGCAGAGTGGAGAAACGAGTTTACTATTAGAATGGTTACAAGAGTAAGACTTGACATAAAGTCGTTGTATTGATTGACATCAAAGTCGGATGGTAAATGGGAGAACCTATTTGTCAGTGAGGTGTAATCATAGTATAATGGTTTTTGTCTTGCCTGAAGTTTATGATAGTGCTTGACTGTGCTAATGCACTTGCCGTAATAAATCTCGAAGATAGGAGCTGCTTGAAGGGTCTGAAGCACATTCCCTAGGCCTAGCAAAACGATACACCTTTAATAAATTCATATTAATTTGGATCGTGTGCATTGATAGTCAGCTTAGTATAAAACAAAACTGTCAGTCAAAAAGTGAATACAACTTTGTCAAATACTGTATTGAAATTCTTTCTCTGTACTACTATCTTCATCTACTACACAGAGTTTGAGGGGGATTTTGAAGAGACGCATTTGTCAGGGCTGATTAAGCTAGACTTAGCTAATTAATGAATAGGTGTGTGTGTGTGAGGATGGGGGTTATAATGAGAGGAATGTATTTCTCCTATATGAGTGTGAAAGATACACATTCAAACTAATCGCATCCTGTGTAAGTTAAATAACTTTGATACGTCATTCTATTTTTTTAATGAAAAAAAAACACGAAACTTTTGTGTGAATCATAAGCATGGACCCTATATGCATTTACCGGTGGGGGGGGGGCAAAAACAAATGATAAATTAACTATTCCCAAATCGATGTATTAAAACACGGCCGACGTTTCAACGCTTAAGCCGTATTCAGAAACCTACATTAGCCTTGAGACTGTGAAAACATTTTGAAACCTTCCATCTCACAGTTTACGACTTTGTGGACACCGATCTTGGTATCAGCAATAGCAGATAATAAAATAATCATAACCTCAAATGTTATGACTAAAAAAAGGCTTCAGTTTTGATTTAGTGATTATGATATAATTAGAAACGTCATCATTGAGTGGTACGTGCTTATGAACCTATAAAAAGAATAGATTCAAGTCATTAACAGTTTGCTAGTTTTATCAGAAGACATTGATAATTGAGTTTTTTAATTTTCTCTTAGTGGAAGGAGATAGTATTAGAAACGTGTCTAGAAATGCTACAATAAACTTTCTCACATCAATGGGATTTTAGTTTATGGTCACATTAGGGCACAACTTCATTTCGTGGTATGTAGAGTAGGCAATTTCATTATTAAAAAAATGGCAGTCATGGATGGAATTGAAATTTAGATGTCTCCACAGTCAGAATACTTTCAACACCGTATATATGTGAAGGGACCATAGATGGGATTGAAGATTAGATATCTCCACAATCAGAAGACTTTCAACATCGTATATATGTGAAGGGACCATAGATGGGATTGAAGATTAGATATCTCCACAATCAGAAGACTTTCAACACCGTATATATGTGAAGGGACCATAGATGGGATTGAAGATTAGATATCTCCACAATCAGAAGACTTTCAACATCGTATACATGTGAAGGGACATCTATACTTCTGAGCTTCACTAATCAATATCTGGCTCGATTTGTAAAGATAGCTTCAGTTCCTAAACACTGATAACAAACAAGTAGATATAAAGATACAAAACTGGCCTTCAGAAGGGCCACAAGGAAAAATACTGTTCGAATGGTCTTTATAAAGACGTAAAAATTATCATATTGGCGAAATAACAATTAGAAGTTTCGACTATGGGCCAGTTTTGTGGAATCTAATGTTACATCAGTATCTACAAGCAGTTTTTGATCTGACATGATCTTTTTTTTATGATAACCGCAATAACTTTGTCTTCTGGTGCTTGTTCTCAAACAAGGCATATTTCGTTTTTTAATTTTCCGTTTCGTCTTTAAGTGATATACAAGACACGAGAGCATCTGCTACTTAAAGGAGCATGCTATAAGTTCTAAATTCACCAGATGCGAAAGACTTTGTTGAACTGAAAAATCTAACAACTTGAGATGGATCATATTAACATAATGAGTGAGACAGAAAAGAAACGAAATTTCTCACTTACGGAAAGTGGTTATTTCCAAAGGTTAATTGCATACATTCATAATGTCCTGAAACTTCTTACAAAAACAAAATATGCACGAGAAGGAGAAAAGACATGCATATTCTGACCCAAATATGTTTAGTCAATGAAAACTGTATGCATTAGTTCAACCATTCCAAAATATTGCGTTTGGAGTTAAGCACAAAGTTACACAATGAGCCATTTGTGCTATGCCCACCCACGGGTGTCGAAAACCGGTTTTTACCTTAAGTCTTCACATTTATCATAGTGCCACTGGTGGGCTCAAAAAGTTCAAAATAAATTTTATTTGCTAAATATTAGTTCTGGAGTGTTCAACAAGGGAAACAACAGTAGTCAAGCTTATTCCAATGCTTAGAGTTGAAAATGAAATCCGCATTTATTAGTTTGTTAATGATTCCTTTTGTCTTAAACTTACAAACAGTCAAACAGTGGAAACCCACAAATAGTCAATCACCCATATGTTCATTGTTGGGCGAATTCGATAAATGTGAACTTTAAAACGATTGTTTGTTTGTTATGGATTTCGCGCAAAGCTACACGAGGGCTATCTGCACTAACCGTCCCTAATTTAACAGTGTAAGACTAGAGGAAAGGCAGCTAGTCATCACCACCCACCGCCAACTCTTGGGCTACTCTTTTACCAATGAAGAGTGGGATTGACCGTCACATTTTAACGTCCCCACGGCTGAAAGGGCGAACATGTTTGGTGTGACGGGGATTTGAACCCGCGACCCCGCAGATTGCGACTTGAACGCCCTAAACACTTGGCCACGCCGGGCCACTTTAAAACGAAAAGGACAAAACAAACACTATATCGTTCAATACACACACATGTAAAATAATCTGATTCTCATCATACCAGAATGGTCTCGTTTATTCGATGAATTTCACGAATGTTAAAAAACGACCTGTAATTCTAAAGAACTGGAATAATCAAAGTTCTGATACTATAATTATTCTGATGAGTATTTTTAGCTGTAAGCACTCAAGAAACCAGATATACCAGTGTCGACTCTCTTTCGATACACTATGCAATGATGTGTCTTGAAATGAAACACTTAAACCTCTACAAGGTTTTAACTCAGTAATAAAAGAATGTTCCTTTCCGAAGGCCAGATCTTGGAACCTATTCGATCAGAAACTATTGAAAATTGGTGAGAGCTGGAAGACCATGGTAATGATGTCTTGGCTATTTTGTTCTTGTGAATTACTTTTCAATAAATTAACGACACTACTATGGGCCTTTGACATTTGGACCTGTACAATACGGTCGGCTAATGTGACCAGAGGGTGCTGCCATTTTGATTCTTTTTCCCTCTTGTCAGTCATAATTACAAAGTCTTGTCCTAAACTTTTTTCATTATTTGAAAACGAAGATTTTCTTTTGCGTCACTTATGAATACTGGTTTAGTTTGAATTTTTGGCAAATTACTCGAGGGCTGTCTGGGCTAGCTGTTCCTAATTTAGTTGTGATAGACTAGAGGGAAGGCAGCTAGTCAACACCACTCGCCGCCAACTCTAGAGCTACTCTTTTACCATCGTATAGTAAAATTGACTGTCACATTATAATGCCCCCACGGCTGAAAGGATGAGTGTGTTCGGTAACGAGGATTCGAACCCGCGATTGAAGTCGAAACGTCCTAACCACCAGAGTATGTCGGGCCGTCATGGATATTGAAAAACAAAACTTATCATACAATGTGTACCAAAGATTGGAATAAACAATGATGTATACATATTGTGTCCTTAGATCTACATCATGAATTTTAAGTGTGGTGTGTACTCAGGATTAAACGATGTTGTATACTTATTATATCATTAGATCTACATCATGAATTTTAAGTGTGGTGTGTACTCAGGATTAAACGATGATGTATACTTATTATGTCATTAGATCTACATCATGAATTTTAAGTGTGGTGTGTACTCAGGATTAAACGATGTTGTATACTTATGTCATTAGATCTACATCATGAATTTTAAGTGTGGTGTTTACTCAAATCGTCAGAGGTATTGACCTATTTTGTGCCTCGCGGAAATATTACCTGTAGTATAAAACTATTGCATCCATCACTGTGAGTTTGGTTGGCTATATTGATTGATAAGTAGCATACGTTGATCTTACAGCTTAATAGCTGTTAGATTTGGGTAATAGCATCCTTCCTACGCCTAGTTCCCCGGTAAGTTTGTAGTGCTTAAAATATGTGGGCCCAGCACAGATAGTCGGTAGCGTAATATTGCGCTTAAATGCAAGCAAACAGCTAAACAAAGAATTCATAATATATATATATATATATATATATATATATATTTAGCTATGTCCTAATGAACTTTCTTTCTCGATATGGTACCGTCTAAATTACTCACCCTAGACTGACTTTTACATTTAGTAAAACGATGTTTCTTCTAATTTCTGTCCTCAAAATCGATTGGCTAATACCAGATGAATTAGTTATCATATTTGGAGACAATTATGGAATACTGTGGTCATCAAGAGAAAACTGCGTCGTTAACCTTTCATAAGCTCATAGTTAAAGTTAAATTTCCAAATATTTCAAACAGGAAGGTTTTATGATCATCTTACAATCTTGACAGCCATTATAAATCAAAACCAGTACTCTTGCGAACACATAGGAATACTAAAACCATCTATGAAGTTAATAAAACCGTTGAACGTGTGAGATGTAATATGGAAGATATTATTTCAGTGATGTTGGCAAAATCCAGCAAAAAATAATTCTTTACGTCAATGAAATAAATCCGCTTACAGTTATAATTTTTAACAGAAATTTTTTCTGGATGTTCTATAGTTGCATCTTATTCATAAGTGCACACGTATAGCTACCATAACCAATATGTTGAGTACGAATTAACAATGGGGTGTTAGTCGAAACCAGTAATTGGCTGATCTTAATTTAAACTTCCATCGAAATGAATGGTTGTAAGTGGCGAATAGATAGTTTCAAGTTACGTCTATGTTGGCTATTTTAAGTTATTTGACTCTCGATAAATAGGTGTCTGCAAACGTTGTTTTTTTTTGGAGCATAAGAAGATTCGAGAACGCGGTTTTAAAGTAGAAATGAAAATTGGATTTAAATCTTATTTTTAAGGTGCCGAGTTTCTTCGTTCACATTAATCAACTTGGAGTGACAGCCAGAAAGTGACTGCTGTTATTAAAACATTCATAAGTAGAACTTACATTATCTCCTTTACCTACAGGCAGCCAGCGGCTATAAATCGTATGTTCTGTATTCTCGGCAAAGGCACAAAAATATATAGCCATCAAACATTTTGTAAGAGTGCGTGAGAAAAATATATCTTATAGTTATATGCAGGTAGTGATAGTCGGTTAAAGCGTAATCAAAGTAAAATCTCATTGTTGGTCTGGAAGGCCACAGTATATGAGGCAAAAGAGTAGACGGCAGTGCACAAAATCAGCCCGCGTAACAATTGGGGGGGGGGGATCCAGTTACGGATTACCACTTCAATGTATTTTTTGTTTACTGATGTAACATTCTGATATACCTAAAAAAACATGTGAAAAGATTTGGCTCCTCATCTTATCTTTCATTTTAATGATTGTTTTATTTTGCGTGACGTCTTATCTTAACGGTAATTATGCTTAGGTTTCTTTAATGACATTATACGATATAAAAGAAGTTAAATCACTTCATTAGTTTATCCCGTACGTATGAAATCACGCATGTTTACTGGTCAATGTCCGTGCTGTTTAAATATCAGCATGCCTATCTTCTACTTATAACTTTTAATCCACAACTAGACTACAACAGTCGTCTGCTTGAAAGTTATCGAAAATAACAAAACGTATTAAAATATGGACTTGTTTATTGTTTAGTTGTAATTAAGCACAAAGCTACACAATGGGCTATCTGTGCTTTGCCCACCACGGGTATCGATACCCGGATTCTAGCGTTTTAAGTCCGCAGACATACCGCTGTGCTACTGGGGGGGGGGGCAAATATGGACTATCAAAAGATTATTCTTCCAACAACAACAACAATACTAAAACATTCATGTTTAAATTTCTTATTTTCTTGTGTCGTGTCTCGCATCTGCTCGTACCACCAACATTTATTTATTGCATGGAAGTTTTAAAAGTAAATAAAACAAATGGTCCAAAAATCACAATTACACTAGATTAGGTTACTGTACCGAATTTGAGTTTTAATACATATATATATATATGAATGTTCACAACATTCTCTATGCATTAATGTATGCGTAAGAATATTCACAATAGTAGTTGTGTGCAGTATTATATCTACTAGAATGTTCTCAACACTAGTGCAGTATTACATGTGCTAGAATGTTCACAACACCAGTGTTGCGCAGTAATACATGTGCCTGAATGTTCACTACAGTACTGTTATGGAGTAATACATGTACTAGAATGTTCACAACTAATTCTTTAAAATAACCACACACACACACACACACACACACACACACACACACACACACACACACACAC
>NW_013665776.1:714802-726367 GCF_000517525.1 Limulus polyphemus | reverse complement strand
ACACACACACACACACACACACACACACACACACACACACACACACACTAGGATGTATATACCTATTTTAGGTGTAACATTATCTAACAATGTCACACTGGATGTAAACACTACTAAATGGGCTAGAATATATTCGGTGTCATTTATGATTACCTACAACATAATCTTCACAACATCATTTCTAATTACGTACACTAAAATGTTCACAGTACCATTTTTTTAGTAGTGCAACAATGATTCGATTCTTCACAATCCTGCAACACTGTAACATGCACCAGACTGTTAAATATCACCAACTTAACGCAGTGTCGCATATATCCGATCGTTCACACTTCTACAAAACTGTAATACATATCTTTCACATTCCTACAACGCTGTAGTACATACTAGTAGAATACTAATTATACCAACTCAAAGCACAAACAATTAAACCCTGTAATACATACTAGAATGGTCACACCATCAATGTTTTGCGCTATTACAGTTTAAAAATCATATTTGAAACCTTTTAGTTGGATAAGTTTACCCTGAAAAGGTTCTTGTTGAGGAGTAAAAACCATCAGTAGAATCGTTATCTTTAGAAACGTTTTGTATAAGTGATTTAAGACAAAGTATTGTGAAGACGTGAAACCACTAGTCAAGACTGTTCATAGAAATGTTTGAATTTAGTGCTTTTGGCCTAAAGAGTTTTCTACTTATCGAAAGATATGACCATCAGCTAAAATGGTCAATTTAAACTTAGAAACCTGCTGTTGCTGAAAACAAAAACCCTAATAACAGCCTAAGTGGTCATGATTTAAAACTTCAAATAATATATTTACAGGAGCATGAAATATAAAGCTGCTTAATTATTACGTTTTTAGCATCTCGAGAAATAGTTAAGTAACAGTATGGTTGGTATGTAGGAATACAAGTGTTCGTATGCCTATGGAATATACATGTTCCATACTTAAACCTACAAGAAAATCAAACTTTCAAACTAATCCAAAATCGACCGAGTTAAAATCGTTTACAAGTTAGCTATAATGCACGTGGTAGTTCTTACACTGATCTTCTTTTATGACGATTTCTCCGGGCTAGCTGTAGAAAAAAAAAGGGGGGATAATTGTTTCATATATAATTTTTACTAGCAAATGACAGTTATTTATGCAGTGTTTGTACTATTTTTTTAAATGTCAATTTAAAGTAATACTAAGAAAACTAAAATTTTATAGTTATACATGACTTTGATTACATGCAAGTTTGATTGTAAATAGAAACCAGACCACATGTATGGTCATAAAAAAGAGACTGATAGATAAGATCCAATTGAACATGTAACGTGTAAGGGCTGTGCAACTGGACTGATATTCAGTAACAGTTGACGTCAGTTTAATTTGTCATGTGTAATGTAGAGACACGTGATTTCCATGAATGTGTGTGAAGTAAACCAGATGACTGAGTTTTAACTATACGTGAATCATCAAGTGTAACATTAAACCAGGAGTGTCCTTTGAAAGTAGACACCATATTCAAGTTTGATGTCTTTAACTATCATATTTTGTGTTATGTATGTTTAGCTGTGTATACAGCACACATGTATCTATCGAAAAAACGAGGTGTTAGCAACTTTACATCTGCTTTGTAAACCATTATGTTACTTCAAGTTTTCATACTATTATTTCGACTTTGTGCTTTAAGGTAGTAAGTTGTTACAGCAATGATTATCGTGTAATATTAAGCATGTTCTATACAGCGGGTAAATATATTTTGACACTTGTTTACGGTAATTCTATCACTTGGAGATCAAACAGTGGAGAAAAGAATGAAGAACTATGGGAAACTGAAAACAAACGAAAAGCGACGATTATGTGTAGTAACGTTTCAAACCATAATCAAAAATAAATAATAAAAAATGGATTCTCTCAGAAGGGAACAGTTTATAAATTAATTAATAAAGTAACAACAGAATGTATTGAGGCCTTCAAAATAAAATTTCTATGGTAAACATCTCATGTATACAGCATTACACAGTACTACACCCTCGGCTGAACAAAGCATCTCAGTTAATTAGAACCGATGGGGTTATATTCTGCCTATTAACATTCATATATATATATGTTTACATAAGGATCATATTTATGATTACAACATTAAACAGACGTTTCTAAGGAGATGTGTCAGTTTCAGGTATCGTACATTAGACGAAAATTGACACTACCAACTGTACTTACAAATCGCTAGAATTATTGCCTGGCGTCCTCTAGCGGATGAGCAGCCAGGCCTTTGACGTATGAGTTGGCTTTATTAAATTTCGTATTCTCGGTCTTTCGTATACACTAACTTTTGCCTCTTATGATTATTGAAGTATTGTAGATATAACTCTCGGAAGTCAATGATTATACCCCATCTTCCCTGTTATTTTGATTAAATTCTGTTTTACACATTTTCACAAAATGTAATTTTTTTTTCACTTTAGTGCACGTAGAAGGTCTTTGATAAGATTCTAGTAACTGATGAGTCGTGAATGGCCTCGTGGTAAACGTACTCAGGCTGGGAATCCGAAGGCAAAATGGCCCGGCATGGCCAGGTGATTAGGGCGCTGGACTCACATTTTGAGGGTCGCGGGTTCGAATCCCCGTTCTACCAAACATGCTCGCCCTTTCAGCCGTGGGGGCGTTATCATGTGACGATCAATCCCACTATTCGTTGGTAGAAGAGTAGCCCAAGAGTTGGCGGTGGATGGCGATGACTAGTTGCCTTCCCTCTAGTCTTTCACTGCTTAATTAGGGACGGCTAGCGCAGATAGCCCTCGTGTAGCTATGCGCGAAATTCAAAACAAACCAAACCAAACCGAGGGCAAAAATGGGCTCCGCATAAGGACAAAATTTCAACTAGAGTATTATTTTAATGATATTAATTTATTCCTTAGTTTAAAACTACCGAAACAAACTACTTTCAGAGACATAACTTTAACTTGAGTTACTTTGTTTTCAACAATAATTACTTATTCATAACTATCAAGTCAGGTGATTTTAAGGGCCAAAATTTCAACTAAAACTTCCATGTTTGTACTAGTAGAAAACGTATAAACTATGGATCTCCACAGTTTAAATGATGAAGCTCAAAGTTTTTGTTCCTACCGGTAGAGAGTTTTCTATATTAATATTACTTAAAGTAAAATGCTTTAATAACAAATTTCAACTTGTCCTCTCTTGATTTCGTCTGAAATTCTTTAGGGTTTACAGGTACTTAATCAAACGGTTTGAAAGTATAATTTTTCCTCTCAAAAGTTCAGGTAGGATTGATGCGAGATTGAACTAGTTAGGAAAGGTTTTTTAGAGGGAGTTTTTAACTTAACTTATGAAATTAAGTCAAAAAAGCTTCGTAGAATAAACTTATGCTTGAACTTTACTTCAATAACAGGACGCGTTTTAAATGTCTACTGAGCTGGGTATTGAGCAATACATTTCATAATTTTTCTGTGACAAAGATATTACTTTTAGACCACTGGTAAAAAATATAGATGTTGTATTGGATACATCAATAAATTAATACACATTAAGTTTTATATCCAATTTCGTGGAAATGTGTTTGGATATCAAGTTTTTTGTAGCTAGTTCTTTACAAAGTCTTTCGTGCTGTTATATGAGGTTTGGATTTTTTGTATGTTGTTAATATATAGTTTTATATTGAAAGATTAAGAAGTGATTACTCGTTGTGCTTGAGAGAAAAACTTCGAGATGTATAGAACTCAACGATGAGAGTAGTAATTTATGATATGCGGATGTTTAACTGTGAATGTCTTTCAAGAATCTAAAAGCATAGAAGCCAAAGGATTTTATGGTGTAAATGTTTAGGGGACCATGACGATTTTCATATTTTGCTATGCAAGAATGACTCAGCATACCGCTTCGAATATTGTAAAATATTCTGCTTAAACAAACTATGTACATACCAATATATACGCTTCATTCTTTCAGTTGATTGGTTTGTTTGTCTTGTAGAAGGTAAATATCTCGGTTTAAATTTGCATTTTTGTCTCGCAACGCGAGACATCACAGGCACCCCCTGAAAGTACGAAACATTCGGGGGGGGGCAGTCTTAGATAAATAGAATTGTGTGACAATCAATAAAAATGCTTTAAAATATTATTCATCAATTTCGCACAATAGTAAGTACTGTATTGTAAGTACAAAAACGTACAAAATACAAATTAGATTGTTTGCTGTGTACTACAAAATATGTCCTATAATTGTAGTTACGATCCGGGCCCCTCCCTTTTGGCTCGCCCCCCCGCCCCCTCACACATTTTGGACGTTTGTGCATTAATTCGATCATGTTTTATGCTTTTCTGGTTCTCAGTGAGTCATCTATTTGGTTCACGGCTGTAGCAGTGTTATTGTTTACCCGTGAGCGGTTAAACAAACAGTACATTGATTATATATCTGATCCAATGGATGACGTTATTTATAGGCTAATAATACGAAGGCAATAATTTACAGACAAGCAAAACCACATTTATATTTCAGTTTCTGATATCACAAACTTGTGTGCTGTGAACTCGGGTCTTTCCTCTAGTCTCTCAGTTCAAAATTCGGACGGCTGTTCGAAGATGGCTTTTGTCGTGCGAAAATTTGAAACAAACAGCTCATTAGCACTTCTAGTGATTTTCAAGTCAGTTTTGAAAATTATTCAAAATTTAGCAAAATAATAAATAGATGAAAAATGAAATAACCGTAAATAAGCCAATAAAGCGAATCAAACATGACACTGTTGAAACAAAGGTGAAAATAGGGCCAACTGCCTTACATGGGTAGCAGAATTTTACTGAATAAGTTTAAATAACGAAGAATATCAAAATAACGTTACTGAACACTTCTGGCGGAAGAATATTAAAATAACGATACTGAACACTTCTGGCGGAAGTAAAGTTCTGCTGTGTTGTATGTGTAAGGCAATTAATGCCAGTTTTCGACTTTGTTTCACCACGAATACATTACCCAAATCACCAGTTAAATATAAGAAAACAATACTGTTTCACTTATCAATAAGTGATTAAAAAAACCAAAGTCCCGAATTAGAGACCCGTATCAAGAGGACGTAGGTGAGTACGTTCAATGTTACTACACCCGGCTTACAGAGACTTTTAATCCACAAAACACGTTTCAAAGTGAGTGAGTGATATCACAAGAAAAAAGTTTATTGTGATTAACCCGAAAATTACCGATCGGGACCCTCGAATTTGTAAACATTTTTTTTTTATATAAAGCTATTTCTGCACTATGTATGTCTATTATTTTTTTCGGTTTTACAAGATTCTTAATAACACATGAATCGTAAGAAAATATAAGCAAAAATATCGCCAATATTGTATTTAATTATACTAATTACTTCTACTATTTCTTATGTATTTTAAGTAGAAAATGACTGATTTCCCCGGTTTGTTTGGTCAGTTCTTTACTATACCTCTCACGTTATAGATGTGTATGATTGTAAGAAAAACATTAATGACAAGTTTTTATTATATTTTATTCGTGGCAGGTATTTAATTTAAAAGAGAGGTTTGCCTGCGGCGAATCTTCACAACTGGGGTGTTCGAGAATACGCTTATTCTCCTTCGCCCCGTGCCCCCCAGTGGCACAGCGGCGTGTCTGCGGACTTACAACGCTAGAAACCGGGTTTCGATAGCCATGGTGGGCAGAGCACAGATAGCCCATTGTGTAGCTTTGTGCATAACTTCAAACAAACAAACTTGGGCCCCGCTCGTGAAAAATTATTATGAGACTATCGTGGAAACTAAAAGTAAGTAAATGTATTTTGTATTTAGTTTATGAACTTAACGATTACTTGATTTAAAAATTAAGATGAAATTTGGAATACATTCATTACTGATATGATTGTAGATATTGTAAAATCCAGGCAAGAATTGCAAAGTGAAAGCCACCCTTACCAGAGAGGTCGTAGTAGGTTTAACTGATAAGAAGTGAGAACAGAACAAACGATCCTTATTCAAGTTGGCGGGATCCATAAATCTTATTCCAAGAAGCTTACTGTGGGGGAAACCCACTTTCACTGGTTGAGCGCCGAATGATCAACCCGACCAGTGCCCGAGCTGGAAATCTGGAAACGATTATTAGACATACATATGAATATTAATGAATCTTTTTAAGTTTACACGGATTGTTTGAGACTGAAAGGCTGGGAAAGTCTTCTTAGCCTGTTTAGTAATCAGATGGTTAGTGGTCTTTAGAGTCGAAGCGGTGTTCTACAGAATGAAGGAAGAGAAAAGTAGATGCGTGTCGTGTCGGTGGAAGCAGTCTTGTAACTGTTTCGGGTATCTGGATCGTCGGCGGATCATTCTGGATTGCTTTCTTGCTCTGTTTTGGCTGAAACTGTGTCTTTTTGGTTCGTTTTCTTGGAAGTTTCTGTCATAGTTTCTATTACCGAGACTTCAACGGTTCTGTTTGAGTTTCCTGGTCGTGGAGTGATGCATTTTCCTCAGTTGTTTGTATGTAGTGGTTTTTCGTGATCGACCGGCTGCCTTCAGTGGTCTGTGTCTGATTGTTCTTAATGTTTAGGTGGTTTTTGATTGGTGGATTCAGTGCTTGCTGGCGGGCTGGAAGAGAAGTTGGCTTGTGTTTTATCGACTCGGCTGTCTGTAGGGTCTTTCAGCTCTAAAAGTAAGAGAGAAAAAAAGCAGCCGCGAATTAAAATGTGATCTGCAGTTTTTTTGGAAGAGGTGGTTACCTTCAGGAAATTGGTTAGCTGGACTGTCTTTTTGGAACGGATCCTGTATACTACTTTGATTTTGGATTGATTGGAGTCTTCAAGGGCTTGGTGGATTTCCTCAGTAACGATGGAAAGATCCACGTTTCCGAGGAAAAAAAAGAGAAGTTTGATTTTACTGTTAGGTGGTTGACATTTCACTAGAGGAACTGAATTCCTTGTAGATTTGTTGTTTTTTTTATCCTCTGGGGCGTCCGCTATAGAGAGCTCTTGTGTACTGTTTGTCTTCATAGTTTTAGAGGAGGTAATTTCTGATTGGTTGGTTGAGTTTGTGATCAAGGCTTATGGTTGGCTGATTTTTGAGGAGTATAATCCATAGATTGTAGATCTCAGTTCCCAATTTTCTGTTTTTCTTGTTTGGGTGAAGTTTTTCAGTATCCTTTGGTTTTAAAGACAGTTTGGTAGTATTTCAATTCTTGGGGCAGGTATTCGTTACTGCAGACTTTATCTATGTTGAACCGGCAGGAAACTGTTCCCTGTTTTGTTGAATGTGTATTGTTAGATTTGAAGTTCAAATACTTATCTATATATATGTTGGTTTCCGGTAGATACAAGTTGATAGGCTATTGTCTTGTCTGATTATCAGAGTATCAACAAGATGGTTCACTTGATAATTTTATGTATCGAATTCAGGTGATTCATGAAGTCATTAAAGAGTTATTTACCATGTGGCCACATCTTTGGGTTCTCCATTAACACCATGAATGCAGCCACCAAGAAGCCAAATTTTTGGCATCACCCTGAACATCTGTAGCATCATATGGATAAGAAAGAAATGGTCAAAAGATCGATTATAAATAATTATTTTTTACATTACTTTAGAAAGGCGAACTGTTTGAATGTAATATATGGAGGATAATAATTTACTTCACATGGTAGGAAGATTTTTTTTTGTACATTTTACCGGAAAATAAAAATAAACAATAATTAAATGTAGAACTTGCATAAGCCCAATCTGGAACCATGGTGTAATAGAAGTGTCAGTAACATAATACTAGATTTTCGATCTGAGGATTTTTAATGATAAAATGTAACAATTTCCAGATATATCACCTCACCTGTTTTATAAATTACGGCGTGGCTTTCAGCTCCAATCTGCAGCAAGGCTTAGCAAAGGTTGAGCTTTTGTTCAAACATTTTTACAGTTGAAAATACCGTAGCAAGGGTATCTAACTGATGAAATAATAGACTCTATCTTATGCTTATAAGTATAAACGTGAGAAAAGTATATTTAATTTGCTACACTGATGACCAGGTTGATTTTAGTTTCGCTCTAAGTACATAGCATACTCTGATTATAAGTCATTATGATTTACCTCAGTCAAGAGGTGGCTATCAAAGAGTTGTCTGAGTGTTTGAGAAATCACGAAATTTTCAAACACAGATGTTTTCTTATTTTGACCAAACTTTATATGAAATGTCATAGTTACGGGTGGATGAAATAAAGCAAAGCAGGAGTAAATAATAAGCTTCTTCCTAAACACCGGGGTCTTGGAAGTTAGAAAACCACATATTTCAAACAAAGTTAAGGTCAAAACCCAAGAGCAAGTGGACATTTTACATTTTTAGTGTCAAACTTCACAGTAAATTGTGGTTGCAGTTGGACTACTAAAGGCAGAATTCGCATAACTAAAAGCGTATCTTAGAAACTCGTTACGTTATGCAGAAATAATTATGTCAGCATAATGACCCAAATAAAGACTTTTTAATGCTCTAATCTGGATTGTTTAGAATAAAGCTACATTGGGCTACCTGCTGTGTATACCGCAGGATCTGGATCTGCTTGTTTTAGAATAAAGCTACATTGGACTATCTGCTGTTTATACCGCGGGGTATCGAACTCCGGATTTTAACGTTGTAAGTCCGTAGTCTTACCGCTGTCTCACTAGAGGACTCTAATCTGGGCAGTTATAACGTATGGATGCGAAATGTGGATATCGATATACAAGAGTAAACTGCTGGAGTGTTTCCTCAGATACTGTGTTACAGGCAGTTCTGTAAAATGTCCTACAAGAAACACGAGACCAAGGATAAAATGATTGATATTTTTACTAGTACAAAAACAAATCATGTCTAATTTGCATAAAATCACACCTGTTCTAGTGATTACGTAAAGACTGGACATGACGGAAAAATAAAAAAGTGCTCTTTAAAAAGGTTGAGAGAGAGTGTAAAAGTATATTTAAGGACGTTCTGTACTGTAGATAGCACTGTAAGAAAAATTAACTGTAACTCATGGAGTTTTGTTTGTGCACATATTGGGATGAATTAATTATGTGTCAATAACATACCCAAAAGATGTATTTATTTCAAACTTCAAAAACAAGGCATAATATTTTTTTGTCCTAATGCTAGTTGTAAAACATGCGCGTGAAGGCACTGAAGTATCATTTGAGGTAAATTAATACTTGTTTACTGTTTATTACTTCAGTAAAGTCAAAAAGTTGCGTATTCATTGTTTTTTAAATTATTTTTACTAATAGGATAATTGTATTTTTCATTAAAAATAATTGATTTGTTATAGAAACTGCCGTCAGAGGCGGATTATGTTTTAAAAAAGAAACGTGTGATAACAAAACATACTAAAGATCTAACCAGTTTTTCAGGGACAGTTGGAATTATTTTAGCAGGATTAGAGTAAACTAATCTATGAGACCTTTAGTTTCTTTTTTTATTAGCTATATTTTTGTGCGCCAGCAATACTAAGTGTGGGGCGCGCGCATACCCAATTCGATTTTATTACTCACCAGGATATCTACTATTCTGCCCTCCAATTGAAATTCTTTTAGGCACAATTAGAGTAAATTAATCTTTGAGACCTTGGACGTGGTCAAATACATCAATCGAAAGGGTTTGACCTCCTGAGCCCCAAACTGTAATTAGGTCTCAAATCGGTCAAGAGTTGACGGAGTTACGAGCTAAAAGTTTGCACTTCAAAAAGAAAAAGAAAACGCTGAGCCATTCTATGAGCCGCTATGCCGTGGCTAAATATTTATGTCTTAAAGAGTACGGTTTGTAATCAATACGTGGACGAGGTATTCGCTGGTTTTTTTTTTTATCAGTCTTCAGTATTCACAATATAATTCTTGAACAAATAATGTGTGCTTTGAAACATTTTGTCCTTAAAATAAACCTACAATAAAAACTTTACTGAATAAATGCTGGATTCTTCCTTTCGTATTGTTTTGTCCTTAACACATCCTGTAATCAAAATCTTTATTGAATATATGCTGTATTCTTCCTTTCATATTATTTGCCCTTAAAACAAACCTTTAATAAAACTTTACTGAACAAATGCTGGATTCTTTCTTTCATATTGTTTTGCCCTTAACACATCCTTTAATCAAAACCTTTACTCAACAAATGCTGGATTCTTCCTTTCATATTGTTTTGTCCTTAACACATCCTTTAATCAAAACCTTTACTGAATAAATGCTATATTCTTCCTTTCATATTATTTGCCCTTAAAACAAACCTCTAATAAAACTTTACTGAATAAATGCTATATTCTTCCTTTCATATTATTTGCCCTTAAAACAAACCTCTAATAAAACTTTACTGAATAAATGCTATATTCTTCCTTTCATATTGTTTGTCTTTATTATAAAGCTCCAATCAAGTTTGATGCTGTTCATAACCTAAAGTAATTTAAAAGACATACAGTTTTCAATGTTCTTTTTCTTTCTTGAAGGGTTACGCTGAGACCACTATGAATGAGCTTCTTAGTTGGTATGGTTATGATAAACTGGACACCAGAGAGACCCAGGCTCTGAATCTACAACGTTTCAATACTGTCAAACACCCTTCGCCGTTGCAAGTATCTTCGACCCCTGATGACGCGGGTTCTGAGGATTCATACTCAGATGTATTATCTAACAGTGGAAGTAGACTCACTGTCAGAACGACTTCTGGTGGTGGAGACAATATTGATACACCTATAACGTCACCAAGTCCCAGCACTGAAGGTACAATGATGTAGTATTATGAGCATTGTTTATAATTTCAAAAGAAAAACGAATTTTGAAAAAAATTATCTCGTTTGGTTTGAGTTATTTTTCTAGCGTTTTAAGAGATATAAATGTATAGCAATGATTAATCTAACTACAGTTGATGCATTTTATTGCTGTAAGTTTTCAAGTCTGTTTCAATACTTGCAAGTAGGTAAATATTTCGCTGGAAAACAGTATCAGTCATAGCACTAAAATGTCGGCAGGCTGAAAGTATGCAGAACCTATGTCACCTGATTCTGTTGTGAAATTTGTTTTATACGTCGAGCCATCATCTTTCTCCTCGATGGCTCATCGATAACCCTGGGGCTAATAACACTAAAATTTGGGTTTTGATACCTATGGTGGCAGAGCAAAGATTGCCTTTTGTGTAGCTTTATGTTTAACAACAAACAAACAAAATATACGAAAAGGTCTTGCCTGGTGGTTAGGACACTCTACTCGCAATCCGTAGGGGCGTTATAACGTGATGGTCAATCCTGCTATTCGTTGGTAAAGAGTAGCCCAACAGTTGGCGGTGGGTGATGTTGACTAGCTGCCTTCCTTCTAGACTATCACTTCAAAATTAGGGACGGCTAATGCACGTAGCCTTCGAATAGCTTTGCGCGAAATTCAACAAACAAACGAGAACAATCTTAATGATCAAAGTGATTTTTTATACTAACCCTTTGAAAAAAAATACTGTTCTCACTAGCCCGTATTGAATTGTTTTATAACTGATGTATTTTTGAAATAAATACATCACTCTTCCCATTTACCTTTTGTAAATAGTTCATTTTATGTTTATTAT
>NW_013665776.1:710814-714792 GCF_000517525.1 Limulus polyphemus | reverse complement strand
AATAAATAACATCACTCTTCCCTACTTTACCTTTTCGTTAAATAGTTCTATTTTATTGTTTATTATTAATAGAATAAAATAGACCCCATGTTTATATATATATATATATATATATGTAGAATTATATATATATATATAAAAATTAAAAAAAACTAATTATCACCCTCTACACTTTTGTATTGTGATTATAATTATTAACCTCTGTAACTTTGTATTGCGTTTTGAATTATTTGTTTCTAATTTTATGTAAAAATTACACAAATTGGAAATATTATTAATCCACTCAAACAATTCTTTGAAACTGAATATTTTACCAACATTCTATAAACCAGTGAGGCAGCTTTGAGGGTTAAATTTATTGCTGTTATTTTATTAATTATTTTTTAAAGCTGCTAGTTTAATAGTTTGAATATTAAAATCAACGGCTTTTTATGCGACACTTACTAAATATTCTCTGCACTTTAAGTTGATGGTGCATTATAAAGTGACAGTCAATCCCTTAGCATGGGTGGTAGATTAGTGCTGGCTATTTGCATTTCTCCCTCTGGTCAGTATCTTAAAATTAGGGACGGCGGTAGGTAGTCTTATTAGCTTTGCCATAAATACAATACTTTTTATCTGTAGTTTATGCTAAATTATCACTCCTCTGTTATCTTCAATATTTTCGTTTTACTGTAGCTCATCAAACTATTATTACAAATACGATTATGCTTTCAATACAAGTATTTCTGTAATAACTTTTGTTAGGTGATTCATAACTGGTTATGTTCGTATAAAACTCGCAAACATTTCATAAAAACATGGTATTTAAGCCATTCAACATTTATATAGTTTATAAGTAACATACCCTTATTTGATAAGTAAAAGAAGTATTATTAAATCTATTGGAAATTCAAAACAAATAACTTTAAAACATTTTGAAAACATCTAAAGCAGCTGATGTAATTTATCTTTAACGTGGATTAGTCAAATTTACACAAACTCTGTCACAGTTTCCCAGTGTGTGTAGGGGGAGAGGGGGTACACCAATCGCTATATATGTGTTCATCATTAAGATTATATCCATATAACTCTAGACATGTATTGATTATTAAAAAGGTATTTCGCATTTACTGAACAACTGTATCATGTCAAACTGTTTGAAAAATTGTTGTCCGCATACACAACATTTTAAACAGCCTACGTTTCAATGTTATATGTATCAATCAAAACAGTAATATGAATTGCACGGCTAAAACTACTGATCCACTAAGCTTATACTTACTCGACTTTTCTTTGGTTTTATAATTTTGACTCTCTAGCTTGGTACAAAAAAATATTGCTTTATTCGAAAATATCGATTTCAGTTTACTCTTAATCTGGCGAATTTAGAAAAAAAAGACCTTTTCTTTTTGAATCTTATCATACATTAAAATTAACGCCGATTCTCTACAGTGGCTCAGCAGTCTGTGGATTTTTAACTCTAAAAATGGGGTTTCTATACCCGTGGTGAATACAGCACAGATAGCCCATTGTGTAGCTTAGCGTTTAATAATGAACGTACAACGAAAACAAACTCTAGATCCAATGACCTTCTGTTGAGTTGTAAACTTTTAACATGTATTGGTCAAGGTTCAGACACAGTCTCAAGTTCATGCTGTCGCTGAATAAAACATATACGATTTTTTTGGTTTACCTTAAAGAAGGCTATTTTAAATTGTTCTCTTGACTACACTGTTTTGTGTTAGTTTTTAGCTTGTGAAATTTCATTTTCTATGAATAAAGCAATTTAATTTTATCTCACAACTAACCTCCTCTCTTCTATTTACAATAAACGTTTTGACTTGGTGCTTATTCTGCTGGAAGGAGTCAGCTCTACGACGCTCAGAAATGAGTTCAATGTAGTCTCTTATTATAGCTGGAAAAACAGTTCAAATTAAAAGCAGCTTATTACAACAGATGTAATGAAAATTAACCAGTATCAACTTACACTGTCTTTGCCTTTTCTGCATGCTATTGCACAATATGCCAAATACACCTTTAAACTATCCAATAAGAGCTTTGTAAGCGCTACGTCATCTTCCATTTAAAATCAATAGAACTTTACACTGAACAAATGTATCCTTCACACAAGGCAAAAAAGTAAACACTGACATAACACACGTGTCCAATGAGATAGAATAAAATACTTTTTTCAGTAAGCACAAACATTCTTACTGTTTATCATCAGTTAAACAGCTGAATATATTATTATGTTATAAGAGTAAATTTCATAAAAATGTAGAAGAAAAAATGTATCCTTGTATGTAATAACAATCGTTGATTTTGTGCTCACTAGGTTATATTGTTCAAACTGAGAATGTTCGAGCATAGATCTGCATAGATCACAAGTACCAAATTCGTGTAATATTTCTGTGACATGCTCTAAGCATTTCTATGATTGTTTATTGATAGCCCATGGTTGCCTTTTTTTTTTTCTTACTACAATTTCGGTCTGAAACTGAGCTAAATAATAATTTAATTTTAATAGTTAAATCAATGCCGATGTGTATCCAATTCATGATGTTTGCCTACAAGATTGATACACACAGTTTTCTTTGTTTTATACAAATATGTTTTAATATACAAACAATAATACAATTTTATAACAATAATAACAGTTATTACAAACAGCTACTACAAACAATGACTTGTATACAAAAGTTCCACAAACTTACAAGCAATACAAAGTCTTCTTTTTAGTCCGGAACTTCCTTGATATCTTATCGAGGGTTCACGATGAGCGAGTTAATTTCGAGTTGACGGAGGTACACTTCATTTAACAGGTAGCTAGCTGTGGGCCTCGCTGATCACACGCCGATTATAGGTCGAGCTTGAGTTTTTTACCACTGAAGTTATATAATGTCTTCGTAAATGTACTAATGTCCGATGTGACTCCACTGAAGTTAAATGGTTTATAGTATTCGAAATTTATAAATGTTCCTGGTCAGATATCTGAAGTTTTCCGATTAATAAGCGTTAATCACAATTATAGCTTCCGAGGTTTATGGTATACCAATTATAGCAAACCAATAACACAGTTTTTTAGGCGCGTCGCGTTAGTTATATTTATAGGCGTGTGGAGAGTTTTCGAAAATTCAGATTACGTAACAATACCAAGCTATATTAGCGTTTACGTACACGCACATTGTTGATTCTTACACTAGAGAATCTTCTACAACTTTAGAGCATAGGCGGGAGTTTCGCAATACATATTTAACAGTATAAATTATGTACATTTCTAAATATAAATTTACTCTAAGCAAACATCGACATTAAAACAGATATATAATAATAAATCCATCTCACTTTCTACTTCTCTAGAAACTTGGAAAAAAGACTTCTGAATTGAGGACTTGTCATCAACTGTTTTGAAAGTATTTGTAAAAGAATTGTATTTTTAACTTTTCATTTTGTTTTTTTATCCAATAAGAGGAAATTAATGGCATGATATCAGAGTTTGTCACTACTCCTATATGCTTGAGTGTGTGTGGTCTAAATGTATTATAAAATATTGTGATTCAGTCTGTAACGTTCTAGACTTCAAGAGTAATCGCATTATAAACTTTTGTTCGATGTTAGGAATTCTACATTATCCAACAGCTCAAACTACGCATGTTTCAAATCAAGTGAACAAGCTGAAAGTAAAACTTTCCTAGAAGTTTATAATCTATGCATTTAGCTTCACACAACAGTATATGCGGTAAAGAAAATTTTACAGAACGGTATTCGTGGATTATACAAAGAAATGCAAAAATGTAACGAATTTCTCTTCCTATATATATATATATATATATATATATATATATATATATGTGTGTGTGTGTGTGTGTGTGTATATATATATATATATATATATATATATATATATGTGTGTGTGTGTGTGTGTGTGTGATACTTATTATTAATTAACTCTTAGTATTATTTACTTATATTAGTCGTACGTACGTAGACGTAGGT
>NW_013665776.1:706998-710713 GCF_000517525.1 Limulus polyphemus | reverse complement strand
CTCATATATATATATATATATATATATATATATGTGTGTGTGTGTGTGTGTGTATATATATATATATATATATATATATATGTGTGTGTGTGTGTGTGTGTGTGACTATTTACATTAAAATCCTTGCAATTTATTTTCATATGTGTACCTGCAATGGTGTACCTGACGGTAGCCAGTAGCATTGTGTTTTATTAAAAATTGTAAACTAATAAAACACAAAAACACTGTGAGAAGGAATCCATCCCAGCATACATTGTCCCAGATGTTAAATCAATTTCCATCTAGATGTCCGTGTTACCTTGTAATTACTTTCTGTATGAATAATAATTTCCACACTTCTTAGCCACAGTTTGTTGTCAAGAGAACACTCCGCTTTTCCCCCCTTAAATACATGCCCTGAGGAGTTATCTAGTTGGCAATAAACAAGCACAAACTTCTTCGAGGTAAAAAAAAAATCAGGTGTCGTACATATACTATGTTTCTTTCGCACTTTGTCTTCTGTTGCTTCTACAGATAGTAGCCGACATTAATAACAACTGTTCCTCTTGTTGTAAGGATTAAATTTTGGTGAGACAAAATTGCTGCCCTATATCTTCACAAAAAACAAAGACGATCATCTTAAAGTAAAGAGATAAAAAAATTACTGTCCAGCTTTCAAGTGGAATGATTGGTTGAGACTATGATTTTTATATTGCTATCTTCTTTACGTCTATGTAATAATGACAGTTTTGTATGTAGAAATAGAAAATAGTTTATTCTTGTCTCTGACCAATAAAAAAAAAAAAATACACAATTTTCTGATATTGGAAATTTCAAACTCTAACTTTACAAAAATGATTCGAAGAAATCAGACAAGGCGTTTATATAAATATGTCCTAGAGTATATAGTTAGTTATTTTAATAACTAGACTTACCTCGTTTGTCGCTCTCTAGTGGCTCAGCGGTAAGTCTGAAGGCTTGTAACGCTGAAAATCGGGTTTCGATACCCGTGGTGGACACAGCACAGATCTATTGTGTAGCTTTGTGCTTAACAACATACAAATAAACAACCTCGTCTGTTTCTTCAACTCACACCAACGTGCATAAAAAAGGTAACCCGTCAGACAGAAATTCAAATTGGCAAAACCGATGAAATAAATTTTAGTGACAATGTATATTCATTTTATGTGCCGAAACAAGTATCTCTGTATAACAAGAACACAAACTGGAAAAGACCGCCTCAGCGCTGCGGTAAATATCCAGATAAACATTATATGTCCATAGATAAAAAAACTTGCTAATGGTAAGAATGGTTTACATTATATATCAAAAATACAAATCAAAACAACAACGCTCCAATATAACTATATACACTGTTAAGTCTTTCCTTTAGATATTCTGGAAAATAGTATAGTTAAAGTCTGTAATGTCTTCTTTAAGAAATACATTTTTAAATGTGAATAAATTATATTAATCGTGACATTTTCTACTTTGGATTTACGGATAAACTTCGTAGTTTTATTCATTAATTTTTGACGGTTCGCATTTTCATAAATAACATGCGCATATGGATATTCTTCTGCGCATTTTTTTAATCTTATTTTACACGTTAATCAGATTTTTTATACACTCCGGAAATCCACAGTGGAAACGAATGTTTTTAACCTGCTGAAGAATGTTCTGGGGATGATCAATCACATATTTCTTCTTTTTTAAGAGCGTTATCGTACTTACATTATTTGCTTGCGTTTTCTCACCCTGATTTACGGAGACCCAAATAAACTGGAAAGGTTCCTGACGTCTTGATATAAATAGACCAATCTTTTTATCTCGTTATTGTCATACTGTGAAAAATTCCTTGGGCCTAAATTGTTCAACATCGTCTATGGTCGTTGAGGTAAAAAGACTTGTCCCGGTTAATTATTCTGCTACAGCAGTCTTCTTGGTTGCCACTTGACAGTGATCAAAAGACCTATTTTGGGTAACAAAAAAAGTATTCTGTGTAGATCTAGATTTTATCGGTGATTCCTACAATCACTTGTATTAACAGGTAATTATAAGCGGCAAAGGTTATTACTAAATTTGACGTGTTTTGTAGAACTTTCTTCTAATAAGACATTCATCACTGTCATTGTAATGTATTGCCTAATGGAACGTAGATTTCGTATATATATATATATATATATATATATACAAGAATGAATTAGTACATCCTCCTACCGCTAGGTTTTCTTCGCATGTTTGATAGCTGCTCCTATAATAACTAATTAACCAATTATATGTGCATGCAGTTTGTAAAGAGAATATGCCTTTCTTTGTCTGATTATGTAAAAACTTTTTTTTCCTCTAATGGGGAAAAAATAATAAAAAATAAACAGTATTATCTAAGCCGGTATTTTGCTTTCCAATTCTAGGTAAAATAAACAGATATATTTTCTAAAGTAATCTTAAAAGTACTACTATGAAAAACATATATATTTAGATTATTTTATATACAGTTTTAGATAATCTATCAAAATATATAATGTGCAAGTAATATATATTGATTTGTTTAGTTTAAAGTAATGAGATCAAAACTATTGATATTATCAATGTGTAACTGCTAATTACTAGGGCCAAGTTCGGCCTAGTGTTTAGCGTGTTGGACTGTGGATATGAGGATCCGTGGTTCGTGCCACATTACTACAAAGACAATCGATCTCCGCAGTTTGGGGCCGAGATTAGGTTATAAAGGTGAAGGCCAAATCCCACTATTTGGTCTGATAAGAGTTAGCGGCGAGTGCCTTCCCTCTAGCCTACTTCAAAATTACGGACGGCTAACGCAGATAGTCCTCGTGTGGCTTTGCGTAAAATTCGACGAAATAACAAAGAAAGAAAAAAAAAAGAGCAAGTTAATGAAAGTTTCGTTTTTGTTCTATGAGTCATATACTAAAATACTCATAGTTTAGGTTCGTAAATGTACAAAGTACGTGAGTAGTATTTGTTTGTTCAGCTACAGGCGTAATACTAAAACTAGTAGTTACAATTTAAAGTCCTTGATTGCTGTCATATAGCGGAGTATGAAATTATTTTGCGTGATTTCATTTCTGTACATTTTAAGTCATAAAATTAATAACTTGTCCTGTTAGGTTCGCACACCTATCTATCATTTTCACAATAAAATTGTATTCCAAAGCAAACACATAAATGCACATGATGAAATCAATTGCACAGTTAAAGCGGTTTTGTAAACTTATAAAATTTTTCAGTCGCCCATGACATGCGGTCCCCAGTGGCACAGCGGTATGTCAACTTGATTTTCTTTGTAATTTAAAAAAAGAAAAATATTTTCTTCACTTGTCGGAGACTCTCAATCATTGCATAAAATAAAGTTTACAACAGTTTTTTTCTCCTCACTTTCCCACAAAGTTGGACACTCCTGTTTCTATTTAGTTGTGTTGAGATAATGCTCGTTATTGTACTCTGTGACATCGTTACACTTGCTACTGATACAATTTAAATTAAACATTCTTATTCTAAAAATAATAAAATCCAATATATATACTTCAAATTAATATTCAGGTTCAAAAGCTTATTTGTATTACAATATACCGGTCTTCCCAATAAAGAGTTTCTTATGTTCTGATATAACTGTCTTCGTAAAGAGAGATTATTTATCTTTTAATATGCCAGTCCTTCTAGGAAAAGGTTTGTTTATTTGTTATGGATTTCGCGCAAAGCTACACGAGGGCTATCT
>NW_013665776.1:701689-706319 GCF_000517525.1 Limulus polyphemus | reverse complement strand
CACATTATAACGCCCCCACGGCTAAAAGGGCGAGAATATTTGGTGGGACGGGTATTCGAACCCGCGACCCGCAGATTGCGAATCGAGCACCCTAACCACCTGGCCATGCCAGTCCTTCTAGAAAAGGGTCATTTGTATTGCAACATATCAGTCCTGATCTAAGGTAAGGGTTATTTGTATTGTAAAATAACATTCCACCTTAGATTATACACATAGTAATATACTACAAAAACGCCGCCATACGGCTAGCTGTTTGTGCTTGCAATTACTAATCGTAGTATTGATACCTCATTGGAAAAATTTAGAAAAAGTGAACATTTTCTGGGAAGTACTGCACTGGAAAAGTGTTCGGATTATTCTGATATCAACATGTAATGTTTTGATATATTAAAAGTGGTGCCCTTCATTGAAAAAAATTAATAGTTTTTAAGAACTCCATTTTTTAGTACTATATTGAAAAGTTACATCAATAAAAATATAATTAAACCCTCATGTACAGTCTTAGTGAAAGTCGTTTTCTTGTTGTGAGGTGAGTACTTTTATTTAAAATTGTGTTCTATTATAAAGAAATGGTTGTTGCACAAACCGTGTGAATTTTTGTAATTCTCTGAATCTTGAATACCCAATTATAAAATGTTTTATGGGTTTTTGTTTGTATTTTTGTATTATTATTTCGTTCACATACATAGATAGATACATTTTTACACGCTACGTCCATTATAGTAAAATTAGTCTCCAAGTTAAGGGTTATTTGTATCATGTTAACCCAGTCATCTAGGAAAAGGTTATTTACACTATAATATACCAGTCATCCGAGAAGAAGGTTATTTATGTTCTAATATTCTAATCCTTATTTAAGGTAAGGGTTATTTATGTGTGAAATACCATTTTACCTTAGATTATATATATTGTAATATATTAGTCTCCAAGTTAAGGGTTATTTGTATTATGTTAACTCAGTCATCCAAGAAAAGGTTTTTCATGTTATAACTTATGGATACTTCAAAGTAGATATTTTTGCTTTTTAGTGAATTAGTATAATGAGAAAGGCTAAAAGAAATATTGCAAAAAATGTGGTGTTCTTTAGAGATATTTATACATTTCTGTATGGACAAAAATACCAAAATCTTCATTGTAGAAAAGAATAGATAAATAAACGATTAATAACTCGTGAATAACATTAAAAAAATCAAATATATAACCATTTTGTCCCTCGGTGGGACAGTGGCAAGTTTACGGACTTACACTGCTAAAACATGGGGTTAGATTCCCCGCAGTGGACACGACAGATAATCTAATGTGACTTTGCTCTAAAATAAACAAATATAAACAGAACCGTAGCCACATTCATGAATTAAAATCAAATGTTTTGTATGCTTTCGAAGGATAAATTATATATATCAGAATGAAAGAGCGTTAGAGTTAAAGATGTAATTGGTATTTTTGATCTGGAATTTGCCTTATATGCCATATAGGCTAAACGGCCAAGTTAAGGACTCCAAGCTTCAGGTATAGTTACTCTTAATTTAGAATTCATTACCAGATGAAACGCAGCCAATTAGCAGCACCCGCCACCTACGCGGCTTCTCTTAAGAAGCAAAGATTGACTGTCACTTTTATAACGCGCTTAAAGTGTTCAATAGCATATTGCGGACTCGATCTTAGATTTTTCACATGAGAATTCCGACGCAGTAACCATTAGTGTTAGACACTTACTAAAGTATACATTCAAACTTTCGAGATGAATGTGCTATCGTTCAATAGGGTTTCGTAAAGATGATTAACATACTATATCTTTAGAATTGCATATGGCAAAAATATATTTGAAATTCCTTAAATTTCCTTAATTATTGTACTAATATATATATATATATATTTGCTTTGTTTTTTATCGAAATACACACACAAATATCCAGTAAAACAATTCTACCATAGTAGTCGTTGTACTTTTGTACGATTGCTTTGGCCATAGTCATATTATGGTTTTCTACATGACAGTGGGTAAGAGCGAGGATTTTGCAAAACTCTGTCAGGACGTTTTTTCTTTTTCTGTTTAAAAATTCTTATGATTAGAATCTATCGCAGGTAAAGAAAAGGGAATATGTCTGCCCCTAGGAAAATCTGTTACCACCAAGTGTTCATGACTAGCGGAAATGTAATACGATTAAACAAACTTTTAAGTGCAGAAGACGTTATACTTTGCCCCAACTGACTTGTTTATTTAACATTACTATACACAAAGGAAAATACAAAAACTGTCTTATGTCTGCTGACAACCAGACAGAATAATAGAAGTATAGGTTATGGTCTGATATTTCACCCTTTTCTTTATTGCCAGTAGAATATTATTGAGAAGCCCACATGAAGCACTTGACCCTGTTTGTGTTATTCAGACAATGTAAGTTACTGGAGGTAATATTATGGTGTGAAGAATCTTCTCGTAGGAGGAGTTTGGTCCGTGACTCTTTTAGAAGGATGGAGAGTATCTAAACTGTACCTGAATCTTATTGCAGACCAGAATCCAACCCACGATTCTGCATTTCTATCCTGATGGACATAGAATAATCCATTGCACTCTTATCATGCGAAATTGGTTCAAAGAACTTGCAGTGCCTTGATTTATCTTCTATGAGCAGCATAATTTCAATCCGATTTGGATTTAAGGGATGAATTGGAACGATCCATTCACCAAACCTAATCTACTACCGACACTTCTGACCCAGCTGCAGACCATACATATATAATAGTAGGCTACTATAGAACAAGGCATCTTCCAGCATTTTGTAAGTTATGACACGCTATCATTGTCACAAGAGGAGGAGAATCATAATAGTGTCCAAACTGTGTGAAAGAACGCTTTATACAACGTTTTGTATAGGTAAAGTGAGAACTCTGAGAAAGACTAGTACCGTATAACACAACACATAAAACATTCCTGTTTATAACGGACAAGACAGTGAATACAACATATAAAATACTTGTATTTAGTTTGAGTAGTGATTTGGACGAAAATTGTTTTTCAGAATTTGTTTGTGTTGCTAGGCATTGTCCAAAACATTGGTTGATAAGGGATATGTGTATTCATATATTGCCAGCACGTGGTTATTACCGGTTCCAGACGACTTCGTATAAAATGAAACAGTACCTAATGAAATAAAAAAGAACCGCCTGCCATGGCTATGTGGTTAGGGCGCTCGACCCGCAATCTGAGGGTCACGAGTTTGAATCCTCGTACCACCAAACATGCTCGTCCTTTCAGCCGTGGGGGGCGTTATAATGTGACGGTCAATTCGTTGGCAAAAAAGTAGCTCAAGAGTTGGCGGTGGGTGGTGATGACTAACTGTCTTTCACTGCTAAATTGTGGACGGCTAGCGCAGATAGCCCTCGTGTAGCTTTGCGCGAAATTCAAACAAACAAACAAAATAAAAGAACCAGCGAAGTAGCTAACCAATAGTTTTCTAAGAACAGTATTGATACACGTTCCTACATTTTTCTTGTGTGTTCTGACAAACACTCAAAACCTTACTTAATCACTTTATTTAGTGAATATTCGTAACTTGTTGCTGAGTTTACAGATTTGTTTTCTAATTTCTGTTCAAGTTTTGCTTATTTCAATTCATGTCATGTTTAAAATTACAGCAACCATTAATTTTGACTAACTTAGATCGAGTTGTAGCGTATATTAATAATGAGTTCGTGAGGTTTGAAATAAGATGATATCCTTACTGAACGTTGAGTCAAGTGAAACCCCAAAATTAATTGGAAATTATATGCTTTATGTGCGTTACGATTATGACCAAGGAGCAAAAGGCATTAATTAATTTTAAATTAGGAGAACAATTAGAATGTTTTGTTATTTGTTTTATATTATTTGTTATTAATTTCGATATACAATTTGATACACACACACACACACACACACACACACACACGCAGTATATAATTATTAAAGAAAGGAACTACACACACAGACTTCTATTATTACAACAGGAAAACCTGATGTTGTTAAGGCTTAAGGAGCTTGCTTATTATGTTATTCAGTCGTTCGAGGGGTCTGATGAAACTTCCAAAACGTTCTTCAGCATAGACTATCTTAATGTTGCCTACGCTAGTTTTAAATTCGTTTGTTAATTTTCTTTCATCTTCCTTTTTTTTTCGGTTTTTCCGATAAAAAATGCTTTTGTGGTCGAATATCAATTCGCTTGTTAACTTTCTTTTTCGTCCTTACGATTTTCTAGTAAGAACAAACATAAGATTGGTTGTTATTTTTTTCCCCTCCATTTACGTTATTTACGATAAAAATTATTATTTTTTTATATCAAAATATAAATTTTAATAGCTGGGTGTGGTGTTGTTACTTTAGTACTTAACGTGTATGGCTGCGGACCTGAGTGAATACTTCGAGACGTGATGCTTCTGACCACGCTCTGCACTTTCAGCTTGGCCATGTTATAAAAGTTTCAGTCTGTTCAAAGAGGCGGATAAAGTCCTTGAGGCGGCAGGTACTGCTGGGTGTCTTCACATTCTCTGATCAGTATTTCAAAATATGTTTGTTTGAATTTAAGCACAAAACTACACCATGGGTTATCTGTGCTCTGCCCATCACGGGTATCGAAACCCGGTTTCTAGC
>NW_013665776.1:695051-701611 GCF_000517525.1 Limulus polyphemus | reverse complement strand
AAAAATACCGTTAAAAAACATGGAGGGGAGAATCAAAATATGGGATGGCTATATTTGAGTTCTTGAAGGCTCCTGACTTAGCCGTTTAACCCGGATGCGCAAAGTACCGTTCCAGTTGAAATTTCTAATTCAATAAATTTTAACATTTCTGCTTTCTCTTTGTTTACATCGAAGTTTCATACCAGAGGTTCTAAGACAAATACCTAAAAAAAAACAAGTTTTATGTTTATTAATTTTACTTACGGAACAAGGAAGACGTATTCTAACTTATCAAAATCTTAACATTTATTTTTATCGATGCTCAATGTATATGTTTCAACAGTGCCCCACCACAATGACTTTGTAAATTCACTGTTTATTTTCTTCTTCTCTCTTAGGCCCGGCATGGACAGATGGTTAGGGCGCTCGACTCGCAATCTGAGGGTCGCGGATTCGAATCCCCGTCACACCAAACATGCTCGCCCTTTCAGCCGTGGGGGGCGTTATAATGTGACGGTCAATCCCACTATTCGTTGGTTTGGTAAAAGAGTAGCCCAAGAGTTGGCGGTGGGTGGTGATGACTAGCTGCCTTCCCTCTAGTCTTACACTGCTAAGTTAGGGACCTCTAGCGCAGATAGCCCTCGTGTAGCTTTGCGCGAAATTCAAAAACAAACAAACAAACATCTTCTATCTTAACCCTAGAAACAATGACCTTGTGTGTGATTAAAGTATTGGTAAACAATAATGATATGTTTAAAACTGCTTATGAACAAACTTAAGTTCAAATTATGTTCCCGTATGATGACAATTACAACCCTCGGAGTATGAACTGCGTTACTTTAAAAAAAAAAAGAAAAAGAAATGGCCCCTTTCCCGCTAATGACTCAGCAGTAAGTCTGTGGACTTAAAAGGCTAAAACTCTGGTTTTGATACCGTTGGTGGACACATCACAGAAAGTCTGTTGTGTAGCTTTGCGTTTAACAAAAACAAACAATCAAAATGGCGAAACATGCCATTGACCACTATAACTTGCGTATTATTACGATAGTTATGTTTCCTATTATAATTTGTAACTGATTATAAATGTTAGGTTAAAAGAACTCTATATGGCGAATAAAAATCTTTTTCGCGTGTAATAGTTTTATGCGCAAAGTGTTAAGTTTGAATATAAAAACGATACTGATATTTTGAGCGTATAGAAAATGTTTGAGCGTGCGTACAACTAAAAGATATACTCCTGTTATTTATCACGGATGTAAAGCGTATTTACAACTTACAACACTAAATATAAACTTAACACTATATTTAAGTTCGGTGTATGATAGTCAAAACTTCCCCGTGTCTAATATGTTTTTCCAAATGAAGCGCTAATTTTGATATGCCATGAATAAATAAATAAATGTACACATATTAATAGATTAAGGTCGGGTGTAACCTAGTTGTTAGCATGCTTAGCTGCAGATGGAAAGGTCCACGGCTCGAGACATGATGCCGTTTAATAAACTCTACACTTTCAGCTGTGGGCGAGTTGCATAAAAATAAGTATACATAAAAATAACAGTAATTCCTATTATTTTGTTCAACAAGCCGGACAAAGCCTTTGAGGCAGTGGGTGCTGCTGGCTGTTTACTCTCCCTCTATTCAGTAGTTGAAAATAAGGGGCGGTTATACTTGAGCCATAGTCGAGTACTATTTACATTTAAGAAACTTAAGATAGTAAATGTAGTCTGTTCATTATTTAACTTCGAAAAGTTTTTTATGAGATAAATATGTTTTTGTTTGTCATATATGCTTTGACATTTCAAAGTTTCAATTGAACGTGTACTATCATAAGATAATTACAAGTACATGTATACTTGCGACTAGGAATACTATCGCGCCAAACCCAGAGACAAAGACAATTATAACTGTTACTATTCAAACCTCTCAACATTTTACGTTCTTGTTAATGGTTGCAGCTGTCACATCTACGTGACTCCTTTTATCGCTAATTCGTCTGAAGATTAAACTGGGGAAAATGAAAGAGTTCAAGATCTTCTGAAATTGTACTTAGTTATGCAGTTTAATAGGGCGGCTGCCTGAATATTGTCAAAAGGGTTGTAATGTTGCACGGATGCTTCACGAATATATACGTATGGACACAGCACGCTTTGGAAGCATGACAATACTATCCAATTATTAGTTTGCAAGCTTTCGAGTTGTTATTTTAACGTGCCAACCCCTTCGTGACTAAAGACACGGAACTGTAGCTGAAATTGATGGGGTGTAAGAAGAAAATTATTATACTGTGTCAGTTAATAAGTAATACAGGCAAGAGTAGTTAATTCTTATTGTGAAACAGGTTCATGTATGTTTCTGTACATTGGAGGATTGATCTCGAAGCTGTTGTTTCTCTGTATAACAGTTTTTGAAATAATCTTTGAGCCCCCCCCCCTTCTTTCCCTGGAACAAAACATTCGTATTTGTTTGTGATGTAGCATGAATTATAGTTTTGGATTAAGAGTCACGAAAGTGTCATTCAATTTCAGAAAATTTAATTAGGTCTTATTTAAACTTCTGGAAAATTTGAGGCGCTTATTTGTCAAGTATTGTTATTATATTGTTAATATAAAAACTGTTACATATCACTACCAACTTTTAAAAAGCCAGACCTATCAAAATTAGTCTCTAGCGAAAAACAACAACAACAACATTATTTACCACCGTCCCTATTTGTTACAGTAACCTTACGATAGTACTAGTACTTACGGACAGGCCATCGACCAGACTGTGTGTAATAAAGCCCTCTGTTTTCCAAACTTAGAGGAATGTGGGAGGAGGAGTAGGGGAGGGACATTGCGGTTAACTTGTTTATATATAATAATTATTATGCCCATTGGTTTCCAATATTTTGCCAGATTTCGGCATTTAAATCGTATCTATTTTAGAAATTTCGGACTTTAAGGCCTAAGTCTATACTTTGGTGAAAATAACCATGTTGATTACATTTCCCCCAATTCATCTAACATTGGTTACATAATCATGGGTACCTAAAATAGTTTAATGTTCTCGTAAAACTTCTTTAAATTTTTAAATAATAGTGTTTAGTTTCAGCTATTAAGCTATGTAGAGCGTTTATACTCAATTGTTTTATTTGATTTCAGAAAGGACAACATTGTCACCGAGTTACATCATTTGTTCCTGGTGCCAAAAGATTGGAATGAAACTGTTCACTTTAAGAACTAACAGCGGCTTCAAGGCGTTCTGTAGCGAATTGTGTTTTACCCAATGTCGAAGAGCATCGTTCAAGAGAAACAAAACGTGTGATTGGTGCAAACATATTAGACACACAATTAATTACGTCAATTTTCAGGATGGTGAACAAATTCTGCGTTTCTGTAGCGATAAGTGCTTAAATCAATACAAAATGAATATCTTTTGCAAAGAAACTCAAGAGCACCTTCAATTACATCCGAATTTACAGGAAGTAGCTTACCAATTTGAAAATAGTGCTTCCAAGAAGCTGATTACACCAGATTTATGGCTAAAAGGATGTAAAGATGACAACTGTACTAAAAAATTAAGTCAAAGGGAGTCTTCGATAACGCTGCAAAAGAAAAATGGAGATTCCCCTCTTACACCAGATGAAAGGACCATCTCCTCGCATACTCCTACTACAAACACTTCACCAGTCGATTCTGAAAGGAAATATTATGATTCTTTATCGGAGGAAAAAAATTCCCCAATTCAGAATGATTGGAAAGAATCTGAAAAAATTCTGTGTGGTCGTACTACAAACAGATATGAATCAAAAAAAGATGTTTCAGTTCATCAACATACAGGTTCTCGGTGCAATCCTAATACAAAATATAAAATTCCTCCCATATCAGCCAACACCAACTCTTCAACCGCTCGAGAATCCACATCTAATTTTCAGTCAAACTCACTTAATCCAACCGCTTCAATACCTTTTGGTTTTCCTGGTACAGAAAAAGTACGACAACCTATGGTGAGGTTACCCAGTTTTTATCCTCCACCTCCATTGAATCTGGCTGCTCAACAACATCTTGACACTTTTATGCGTCTAAGGAATGGTTTCAGTTTACAGAGACCTTTGGGGTTTTCAGGATCATCGTTTCCTGTAATTCCTGGATTTTCTTCGCCTATTTATCCGGCGAATTTACTCAACTTTCCAAGACCGACGCCTGTGGGAACTGAACCTCGACATGCTTCACCATTTCCAACTTGTTTAACTAGCTCTCCACCTACACCAACAGCAACTCCTCCTGTAACTTTAGTGGTACCGTTCCCCATTCCTCTTCCAATACCAATACCAGTGCCAATTTTTTTTCCTTTATCACATAGTCTTTTCAACAAAAACTTGGACACTACTTCTAATTTGTCTTCACACTGCGAAGCAGAGGTATTAAATAAAAGCACGTCCAACATATCTGAAAATCAACAGACTTCTGAAAATGAAACCCCAGTAGATGCTTCGATTCCAAGAATTACTTCACTCCAAGTTCAGGAAAAATCACGTTCTTTAAGTTCATTGGAGCAAATTTCGCACAGGAAGAATGACATTGACATTTTGAGTAATTGTTTGAATTTTCCTACGACACAAATTCAAAATGAAAATGAATCTGTTGAAAGCAGAAAAAGCTCCAGAAGAAATAAAAACCCTTGTCATTCGACATGCCAAGAAGAAAATACAGTTGATTCAAACTCTACACATGTACCAGCAAATTCTGGAGAAGAACGAGAAGAAATTTCTGGAGAGAATGATATCGTTGGACACTATAACTCACTTCTTCCTTCAAAATTTTTAAATAGACAAAAACGATCGTTATGTGATCCCAACTTGAATGAGACTCAACCACAACCTAAGAGAAAATACGTTTAAGATAAAACTTAACTTTTGGTTCTTAATACTTAAAATGACTTCTACCATTACCTTGAAGAGAACAATGAAATGTAGACAGAACTAATCTATAGTCCTTTTTTCGAACTATTAATATCCGTAGATGCACATCTCATTTTATTGCTTAAACAACTTTTTTATAAACGGGTACACCTTACTGAAAATGAGAAATCCCCCCTTGAGGTAACATATACGTTTGAAGTTATATCTTTAACAAGTAATTTCCGATTCAACGGTAGAAAATATGATCATTTTGGTAAGTGGTGGGTATACTATCAGATCTGGAAATCTGGAAGCTAAAGAATGAGGTACATGGCTGTGTAGGACATGATCAGGGAATCATTTTACCTTGCTGTTTTCTTGGGTCCAAGCAATTCACCCCGCACGCTATTTCCCCATTATTTGGTCCCACTCTCTTCTCTTACACTTGTAATATTATTGTACTAAACTCAAAATGTCTTCGTATTCTACGTTCATAACCTGATCTTGAATCGTTCTCTCCACCTATACCCCTCGCATCGTTGAGATTCTTACCACATTGAATCATACCAATTAGAGGGTGAGGTGTCGGATAAGTCCGTAAGTTTACCGCTCCTGTACACAGATGTACTTTTCTTTAACTACACTTGTAAAACATCGGAGATTTTGCTACTTTACATTTGCAGGTTATATTTGATTCCAATCTCGTTTTAATCTCGACAAGAGAAAACACTCAGATTCTGACTCGTTGTCTCAGCAGTTCCTCACATGTATCACAGAAAATTCGGGAATATGAGTGTTTCATAGATAATGCACTATAACAATGCCATCACAATTGTCTGATAACTCTGCTGACAAAACTTCTTTGGATGTTATCCTATTATAGATCAGCGTACACCTTCGAAGTCCTCATAAAATAATGAACATTCCGGTACATTTTCAGAAAAACAAAAATAATAAATGCCGGATATGGTTCCTACAAAGTCTTTTACCATTTCTAATACCGTTGAGTCGGAGATTACTTGTATACTGTAACATTCAGGTTTTTAAACGCCGATATTTGAGTATTATTTGTGGTATGCATTTGGACATTATGTAACAGTTATAGCAAACTTATAAAATTGATAATTTTAAGAAACTATACACATTTGCTTTTGGATGTTTTTTAAATGCAAAAAAAAAAAATCATCAAGAGTGCAACAACATAACTTTTTGTTACGAGTTTCTAGTTGATAAATAATTTAGAAGTTTTAAACTTTTCTTTACAGGACAGTGAAAATTACTTTGTGTGTTTACGCGTGCTTCTTCTTGCAACGTATAAAATGTTTTTCAACTTTTGTATGCGACACAGCAGGAGTAAGTTTTTAGGTGTTTATTTTTTAATAACTTTATGTATAAGTGTTTGGTATATTTTCTGTCTTATTCTCTTAAAAAATTAAATCATGAAGACATCAAACTACAAATTTTTTTTCTTATATTTAATCCTTTTATCACGAGCTACGATTTCGAAAATATACACCTGGATAAAAGTTAAGCACCCCCGTGTTTTTTTCAAGTGATTCAGATTCGACGTTCTTGTGACTAATTATGAATTACCATTCAATCTAAACGTGTTTATCAAATGAAATTATGCATTATTGGGCACAAGAAAACAAGATTATCACCGTAAAATAACAATTTTTAATTTACACATCATGACATC
>NW_013665776.1:658556-694175 GCF_000517525.1 Limulus polyphemus | reverse complement strand
TGCCTGGATGACTGCTGCAACCCTGCGCCGCATAATGCCAGTTAGACGTATGATTTGTTGAAGCGTTATCTGTCGCCATTCTCGGTGCAAGTGAACTTCTAACTGTTGCAATGTCTGTGGAGGAGGCTCCAAAGCCTGTATTCGCCTACCCAATTTGTCTCATAGATGCTCTATAGGGTTGAGATCTGGACTTCTTGCTGGCCAAGGAAGAGTGTTGACGGATTCATTCTCTAAATAAGCCTTTACTGCCCTAGAGCGATGAGGTCTAGCGTTGTCATCCATGAATAAAGTCTTGACGCTAACGTGTGGTTGTCAAAATGAGGCACAACTACAGGTGTAAGCACGTCCCTGGTGTACTTTTCGCCAGTAAGGTTGCCATTGATTGTTACCAAATCCAGCTTGCAATCATGCGAGACACAGCCCCATACCATAACTGAGCCCACACCAAAAGGCACTGTTGGAACAATGTTTCTTGGAGTGTAAGCTGCGTTACGATGCCTCCAAACACGGGTTCGACCATCAGTTACGTGGAGTAAAAATCTACTCTCGTCTGACCAGTGTATTCGTCGCCAGGTTTGAAGGTTCCAGTTCTGCCTTGCTCTGCACCAGGCCAAAATCTCCCTGCGATGCCGATCGTCAAGTGTCGGGCGTTTTATGACTCTCCTTGACTTCAGTCCCGCAGATTTTAAACGATTTCTTACTGTTCTGTTTGACAGATTACGACCAGGTAACCACTGCCTTTTAAGACGGGTGCTTTTTGCAAACGGATTTCGTCTGACCAATCTACCAAGGCTCCTATCTTCACGTTGGGTTGTTACAGACTGGTCGACCAGATCGAGGACGGTCCTTAACATTCTGGGTGGCAACATGTTTTCTGACCAAACGGCTGATCACTGTGTAATGATAGCCAAGCTGTCTACCTATCGCCTTGTAGGACATACCAGCGGAATTCATGCCAATAATTTGCCATCTCTGCGCCTCTGATATCCGTCTTCTTACTTAAAATGATTTTGCATTCAGAAATTCGGGACTTAAATACGGATTTGATGCACGAGAAAATAGTGCATATTGGTCGTGAAGAAGGGAGCAAGTTGTACGTGGGGAAAAAAACGCGCCTGATTTAAATGTCACACCTGAACGCTCACATCCTTTTAATTATGTTTGAAATTATGAATATTGCTCAACATCGTGAAAATTAAACCTTATTTTCAATAAGCAATCCTGAAAAATATTTGGGGGTGCTTAACTTTTTTCCAGGTGTATATATCCTTGTATAAAAATAAAGTCCAAGCTAAGTATCTTATCCAACAATGTAGATAAAGAAACATAATTACAGACAGATTGAACAATTAGGTCGGGTTAGCTCCACTAGAAAATTAATAAATAAGCTTCGAAATATAAGAGACAAAAAGAAATATTTGAAACTTTGAAATGTAAGAGACATAAAAGGTAGAATTTAAAATGGTATAAGACTTGAGATTTTTCCCCTTTACTTCTGAAATTCTATCAATCTTTGGTTGGTATCAGTGTGCAAGAAAATATTATAATGTGTGAAAAACTATTTCTCTATTTGTGTAATCGCAAAACTCGATAGAAATTATGGCTGAGTTTAGCACTTCTCGTACTTCAATCAGTTAGAAATTAGAAATAAATTATTTTATTTGTGTTGGACATATATTCTGGTTTGGAGTATAAATTAATTGGTTTTTACATCTTGCATCACCCTAGGATGCAAAATTTCCTCGTGATATGTTCATTTACATGTATGTAGAATTTAGAAAACTTAAACATCATATTTATATATAAATACATCGTATTCACTTATAGAGAAAGATCATATATAATAAATTTAACTTAAAATGTATTTTGGTATCCTTAAACAATCTTTCGACCATATTTTAATCCTAGATTTTGATTTTTGTTATTATAACCTATTACTCCTCTATTACATTAATTTATCTTATTGTAATCTTACTTGTTATTCATTTTTTTTGCTTGTTATTTTATGTCTACAGTTTTTCCCTGCTTGAAAAGTTACCTTTGATATACACCTTAATTTATACTTAAGCATTTGCTAGGATATTTATACCAATTTTACGGGAAATTGACGCAACTTACGTTTTGGTGCAGAAAATAAATGACCTATGTACTTATTTTGTTCATATCTATAAATACCAAAGTTATTTAGCTTGGAGACGTAATTAACCTTCAGTTAAAAACTATCGTGCGTGTAAATATCATTCCTTTTGTGACGCTTACATCTTGACTGCTTTATTAGCAAGACAGAATATAGATGTAAGATTTTGTTCGTTAATAATCCCAACACCCAATTGACTGTCTTTTAGAATATTAATTAACAAACGTTAGTGTGTTCCAATTACAAAGTCTCTTTTGTATATACATTAATTATAGAGAAAAAAAGAGAGTAAATAACTGAAAAAAAAGGGATTCGACAAAGATCGTTTAACTTTCGCTATTACAGCTATTATATCCTTTTTTTTTGTCAATTAAATATAGATGTTGAAGTCTCAAATGTTCATCAGTTATTTCTTATGAAGATACCACATAATCACAAGACACCATTAATTATAACTTCTAATGTTAAACGTATTCGGTAACATGAACTATATACCAAGTAATTAATTAGATTTGGTGGAGAGCACAGACCATATTGGTTTTAAATTTTTCAAAAATAAAACAATATTTTTAACTGAAAGAACTGATAAGGACACTACGCCTTTTTAAGCATTTTTGCAGATATTAATAATCATTAATTATGCTAATAAACATTAAATGTAATTAATGTTTATCAATATCAATTAAAAAGTATTTTCTCCCCCAAAATTATTAAAATTATATAGTAATTTATTTTTGAGGAGTTTCTAAATTTCTATAATAATAATAAATAATTTAATTGGGAGTAACTGACAAACTAAAAAAAAAAAAAATACTTTAATGAATACTCTGCCCTAGGTCGTCAGTTGGGTACCCTCGTTGTTAGAGGTGTTTTCGACTTTAACCCAAGAACACCCGAGTCTATTTAGCGAAATCATCAAACACCGAAGTAGACCTTCATGAAACATACATATCGCATCTGGCCGATGTAGTTCTTGCTATTTAGGATATTTAATGTTATATATTAAACCTAGCTAATACTATAAATAACCAAAATACATATTGAATTATTTAAACACAATACTGTAAAATAAATAAACACAAACTTGCGTCTTATTTAGTAATTTGTAAACTCCAAAGTTGATCTATATTCCGGTTTTACGATGGAAATGAATCATATACGCAAGTAAAGCTCATCAAAACATATCGGATCATTTCGCATGTGGAAAAGAAAAGGTAAAACTACTGACAAAATCTACCTATTCATTGTGAGTGTGCTGAATAGCAAGCATAAACGAACCGCGTAGTGGCACATACTGTGTTTATTTTTAAATACTGTTTTATGTATAACTAACTAAAGATTTGATTATAAGTAAGAAAAACTCTATATTGTGTGTAATAAATAAATCACACTGTGGAATACCGAATTGAGTTTGCGTGACAAAGGGATACATGTAAGTAATAAAAAGAGGGCAATAAATCCACGTAATGCATCAACTTTTGGGTGTTATGTTTTGCACATTATGTGCTTCTAAAATTTCCACCTCATTGTCACAACGGTAAGTTTGTGGACTTATAACGCAAAAAACTGGGTTTTGATACTCGTGGTAAGGACAGCACGAGTAGCTTGCAAAAAAACAAATGTGTTTGTGTTGGGGTGAGATAATAACCAGGTATTGCGTAAAACATTTATTAATGAAATCGAAAATGCTGTAAACATAATATGCGTTATATATTTTTCAAGGATTATCAGTTTTTCGTTGTTATTTTATTCAACACCTAGTCGTGGGATTTACCGATTCTGTTGAAGAACCAAAGAATAAGATGTTTTACAGAATATAATGAATAGGGACTTGGTATTAAACCCCCAACCTCATCGAAATATATTTATCAGTCTGGAAATATCAAATATTACCATTGTGAAAAAATTTGTTTCTTTGTTCTAACACTGATTTTGAGTTACTCTCGCTAAATCTGATTGGTCCATTGATATTTAAAGCAGCGTAAACAATACAATGTTGGAATTATAAATGGACTTATCCTGTCTTGTTTCTTGAGTGGAATGATCTTTTGGTTTCTGTGCTGAAGCATTGTTGACATTCAAGATTTTGATGACTGTTTATCTGTTTGTTTCTTGAGTGGGACGACGTTTTGGTTTCTGTGCTGTTTTATTATATTCTTTCTATAGAATATAGAAAGCCTTTTGCCTTTTGCTATGCGGAAACAAATTGACTAAATGTTGACTCGAACAGTACAGTTCGTTTCGTGATCATTGCCTGTATTTAATGACACTTCACGTATCATCATCACCAAGAACATGTGGCATTTTCACTCAATGTCATTACGCTTCTTGTGACCTATTAGCATGCACATATTTTGAATGCGTACTGCGGGCACGTATGTGTTAGTAAATTGCTGCACTACGCTTTCTTTAGTCTTAAACTGGCGAATTTAAAGATTTTTTTTACTAAGCTACTGCCATTTCAAGACTATTTCGACAAATTATAAACATTTTTCTTTATAGTTGAATATATTTGAAGATGCTATATTATTTACAGCTTTCACATATGTGCAAAGTGTAACCAAAAATGGACAAACAGTTTATTTTATCGCTGCTAAAATTACAACACAAATATACCCGATACATGCCAACATGATGGACTGTAGCTCATGCTGCCATCTACTAGACGTAATTAGAAACAGCATTTAAACAATTCAAAAATGAGACTCTTAAAAAAAAAAAACTTACTGAACAAGAAATTTTACGCTTTTTGTATATTCTGTATTTAGTACGGGAGAACCAAACTACAGGAAGTGTATTGACACTTTTGTATTTTTATTGCAATTTTTCTGGTAATCAATTGCTTAAATGATGTTTGTGAGATATTAAACTTCTTTTAAACTTATTCGCTTTTTTTTTTATAGATGAATTCAAGATGTATTGAACAAAATCTCTGGGAATGTATATTCCCCTTTCGATTGTGTAATTAACTTGCACTTTGTAGATTCAAGTAAATCACTTTACATATTATAGCATTCTGCAATGTTTTGTTGTGTTGTAAACATTTGGCACTACTTCTTTCCCAAACATGTGTGCAAGGGGACTACGGGCTTCAATAAACATACAATAGAATTTATGTCTTGGTTAAAAACAAATGGCGTTTTCCCCATTTCTTTTAACAAAAATCTCTTTAAAAAGTATTTCACTAAATAATATGCTTATGTGGTAAATGTAAATCTCACCTGTTTCAGTAGAGCGATGTTGGCGCTCGACTCGCAATATGAGGGTTCGAATCTCCGGCGCCGAACCTGCTCGACCTATCTGATTTTCGTACTGGGCCATGGCCCGGGTGTAAAAATATTCTAGACTTCCAAAAATTACCAGCCGACCTTCCAAACTAGTTGGAATTAAGGTCGTTACGAAGATTAGAATGATGTTTTATATTCAAGTTAACAATACCCCTTATTTTCCCCGGTACTTTCTTATTTTGACACGATTTTTAGAATAATGATTTTGTTTCTCTAAAAATTTCTGGAATTTTATTGCAGTAATTTCAAGTTTTTATGTTAATAATAACTCTCATAAGTAAGAAATATTTACTCGTAAAAATAGACCGCCCATAACAAATCAAGAACATAAGACTAATGTTGGTCGGTGTGAAACTGTTAATTTATTAGAGAACGTTTAAAGCGGGTCAGAAAGAATGTAAACAAAGAGGAAATATAGAAGTTAAACTGGTTAACTGTGGAGCTACAGTTGTAACTAGGCCCGGCATGGACAGGTGGTTAGGGCGCCAAACATGCTCGCCCTTTCAACCGTGGGGGCGTTATAATTTGACGGTCAATCCTACTATTCGTTGGTAAAATAGTAGCCCAAGAGTTGGCGGTGGGTGGTGAGGACTAGCTGCCTTCCCTCTAGTCTTACACTGCTAAATTAGGGACGGCTAGCACAGATAGCCCTCGTGTAGCTTTGCGCGAAATTCAAAACAAACATACATAGCTGTAACTTTCAATATTATTAGTAAAACTTTATAAGACACTGAAATAATCATTTACCAAGCAACTTAAAATTACTTTAAGTTCAATCAGTTGCAGACATTTAAAACATGGTTTAGAAAACTCTGATTGCGGGAAAAGTGGCGTAAATTCAAACAATACCCCTCCCCCGCATAAAAAAGTAAATGGGGCCCCTATTGTCATATAATAACAAAATTAATAACAGCGAAATCATTTGTTTGATTGTTTTGAATTTCACACAAAGCTATTCGAGAGCTATCTGCACTAGCCGTCCCTAGTTTAGTAGTGATAGACTAGAGGGAAGGCAGCTAGTCAACACCACTAACTGCCAATTTTTGGGCTATTCTTTTAACAAAGAATAGTGGGATCGATCGTATATTATAACGCCTTCGTGGCTGAGCCAGGGATTCGAGCCCGCAAGTCTATCACCCTAACTATCAGGCTACGACCAAATTGCCCTCTTTGAGTAATGAGCAGTTAGAATTTGAAGAATTTATATTAACTTATTTATGGAGATTGAAATTTACTAATTGAAAATATAATGATGTTCGTCTTCTATAACAAATTAATCATTATTTTATTGACTCGGTTGTTTAACATATATGTGTTAACAAAATACCTAATTCATATATATTTCACGCTTGACTGAAATATGTAATTCTTAATTAAGTTGTACTGACTTGCTATTTAGCCAAGTGATTATCAGTAACTGGTTTGGGTTACCTCCTTTTTTTCTAAGCTCTTACAATGTCAGCGTAGAATAATCCATTCTTGAAATAGTACAGGAGAAAAATAAACACTAGGTGTATTTCACAATACACAAGTTCAATCAAAGAAATGTTTAAACTAGCGACTTGAAAACACTGTGCTGCCTAGCGAATATTTTCTACGATTCCTAATGAATTCAAGTATATCATCTGGAGAAGATAATCGGGCAAGTCTGTCACATCCTCACTAAGTTTGGCTAAAATTTCATCCTTTCTTCTTACCGTGCTCCAATTTTACCTCAGAACTTTTTTTTTGTTCGGTACTACAAATATGACCGATAAGATGGTCAATAATGCTTGGTATTTGTTATGGTTGAAGATTGCTTAATTTTGTTAAAGACGATTCTTTTTAAATGAGCACCAAGCTGAAAAACCTTGTTGTTCACTCCTCAATCCATTCACCTTGGAAATTATAGCAAAGTGTGCTTGATATGAATCCCACGATTTCTTTCTATCATAATCTGTTGGTTTCTCAATTAGACAATTTTGTTGAAATGCCCTGTTAAATTTGATAAATATGCGAGATAGTGGTGAAGCTGTAATAATAAAAGTAGTGTTAACAGGTGTAGAACAGATGGTTCCATCTATTCCATAGTTAATTGTTTGAGGTTTAAGTTCTTGAGTAGATTCAGAGAATGGTGTGGCTGTTTTGATCCTTGTGTTTGCCAGTTCAGTTTCAAATATTTTATCCTGGCATTGACGTTCTTTTGTACGTTATTGATTTTATTACGCTCCTTCTGTACATCTCCTATGGCTTTTTTTCTTCTTTTTCAATCTCTAGATATTCTATGGTTCCTTTAATCAATGCTTTTTTGTTCGTAATTGAGCATGTATTGTAATTTAGAAGTTGGGTCTTGATTTTATTATTAACAAAATAATCCAGCTTCTGACACTACTGTTAAAATTGATTCTTTTATTGGGCAAATTCGTTTGTATTATTTTGCTAAACATTAATGCAAAATCCAGTCCACTTAATGATAATGAAAAAATGTTTAATTATTCTATTAAAACTTTTTTGGTTAGCTTGATTAACGCTCACTGATAGGAATAAATTCACATTAAATGTCAACACAACAATTTTACTAATTTTCTCTTGTACTTCTATTTCTTCACTGAAGCACAAACTCGATATTCACAAAACAGAGCGGACTGACTAACTAGCTGTCAGTAACACACAAATTGACTCAATAATTAATCATCATTTATTCTGGCCTACTTATGTTCAATACTTCAAATCATTTTCTAAAGTTTCAAGATCTAGTCATTAAGTTATGCCCATCACACTACATCAAACGTATCTCTGGCCAAAAAACAATATAAACATCTTAAATGAGAAAGTTAGCCTACAACAGTATCAATGGTTTAGGTCCCAAACTGGAGCTACATAGTTAAAAGTCATCTAAGTTAACAATATTATTGTAGTGATGTATTAACTCATGTTTTTTCACGTCAAAAGAAAAAAAATTACTAAGTTGCATATTAAAATTATTAGTTTTGATGATCCTATGGTATTCTTCAGTGTATGGATTTCCTGCACAGTAAACAGGTAGGGTATGCTAAAAAGGAAGTTCAATCAATACTGAGTAGCAGAGTATGGTTTTGTGTCTCCCTGAACTCTGACTGAGTTTGTCTCGAAGAAAGAGTCCACACACAAAATGCCCAAAACAACCACCTTTATTAAAACAAACACAATGAAAAACAACAACTAAAGCATGTATTTGTAACAGGTGTGTGGAACTGGTCAGAGAGAAAGAGAATGTGAAAAGAAATCTTTATTGGTTATCTCCCACTGATTCAGTGTGAGCCCCTCCTGTTAGCTACATGATAAGGTTAAATTATAAAGATAAAACCCCACAATGTTAAACTAAAGCAAAGTTTAGCTCTCACAATTATTATTAGCTATACTGATTGCCAGGTTGATTTTTAGTTTCATTCTAACTACATAGCTGCAGGTGAGAGACTGGCTTGAAATATCAAAATAGAATAACATAAACAAAGCCAGACTGCTCACAATATGCACCTCATTTATGTGATTGCAAATAAATCATGTTTGAAAATGGGTGCAGAGAATTCCCATGCCATTACTTGATCTACAGACAGGAAAAAAAGCTGCCTATTTTGGAACATCACAAGTGAAGTCACAGTTATCCTTCCAAGAAATACAAGAAAACCTGCTTAACGACCAATTAGTGAATCTAGTCTCATGTGCAGCTACAGTAAGAAGTTATTAAAACTGAATAAAAAAAACAACAGAAATATCAAAACATTTACATATCAATTAAGGAGGAAGCAAACATATGGTCCATTAATACTCATACAATACAGTGGTCCTACTGCATATTAAGAAAAATGAAGTAAATAATTTGGGTTGTTTGATGAGCTTTTAAATATATGCAGTCTTTACACTTGCCATATTGGGTGTCCAGGAATTTTAAATCTGAACAGCAACTTATGTATATGTAATAAACAGCCAGGTTAAAGCCCCTAGGATTCAGGTATAGTCCTCCCTAATTTTGAACAAATGACTAAAGGAAGGCCAGCCAGCAGCATCTGCTGTTACAAGGTTTGTTTGTTTTTGATTTCACGCAAAGCTATATGAGGGCTATCTGCACTAGCCGTCCCTAATGTTGCAGTAAAAGACTAGAGGGAAGGCAGCTAGTCATCACAACCCATTGCCAACTCTTGGGCTACTTTTTTTTTTACCAACAAATAGTGGGATTGACCATCACATTATAATGCCCTCATGGCTGATAGGGCAAGCATGTTCGGTGGGTCAGAGATACGAACCCATGACCCTCAGGTTGTGAGTCAAGCACCCTAACCACCTGGCCATGCCGGGCCACTGCTATAAAGATGTCTCTTTCTACCAAAGTGATGGGATTGACTGTCACTTTATAATGTGTCCACAATTGAAAACACAAAGCATATATTCAACAGCAGCTAATTTTGAGCTTTTGATTCTTCAGTCCTCAACATGGCTCACTAAGCCTAGACTAGTATTTGGGTATCTTAGCTTAGCAATATCAAAAAGGGAAAGTAGGAAAACTGGTTCTTGAAATTATTTTCCTACAAGTCATGCAGGCTTTTTTTTTACCTAGGTTAATGTGAATAAAAACAGTTTTACAATGACATAAACAGGTAAATATCCTATAGTAACACAAGAGTACAGAGTTCTCCTTAAATCCATAAATCAAAAGTTTTTACTTATTAAGTTTTATAATTTTGATAATATGGTGCCTTTTAATTTCAACTTGTTCATTTTAATATGCTTATATTTTGGAAATTGTATAATGATCATAAACAGTTACTTGCTACTGGTCTGGCTTGCATAAACTTTTTTTTACAAAAATTTCTCTTATAGATAAGTAAAACTACCACTAGTCTAAGCTACAAACAAGTTATAACATGGCTGACTCCCATTTTACTCCCAGAATATTTCCTACAATTCTGTAAGAGCATTCATTAATGAATACCATTTGGTATCTTTAACCTTATGTACACATGGGTTAAAGGGTCAAATCAGAGACAGGGAATGCTAGTTAGCAGTACCTGCCACCATAAGAGCTTTGACTTTGTACTGAATAATGGGATTGGTTAGTAATATCATAATGTATCCACAGTTGAATGTGCCAAATGTACTTGATGTCATCACAGAAGGAATAGACCTTCTGATCTGTAGCCCAGCAAACTAACTACTAGGCCATTTCTATAAAAAAATCAGCATTGCTCTTAGCAATAGTAAAAGGGCTCACTAGAGCTTTGTGTAACATTCTGATTAAATAGCAGATCTTCTATAGGTTACAAAAACTACATGGTAATTAATAAATAAAATGATATAGTACTGTTAGCAGCAGTGATGTAAATAAATTATAACTTTCTCTTTAGAATATTTCATAAGTGTTTTATATGTCAGTTCTACATTGACTTGAACAGATTAACAGCACACAGTTCTCAATATGTTCCATTAAATCAAAATCCTTTATTTCTATCCGTGTTGATGTGTTTCTCTCAAATTTAAAAGATTGACACACTAATATGCTGTTTGGAAATTTCTGTGAGACATTTCTAGTCAGTCCAGATTAACAAATATATGCAAATTACACCATGCAAGGTCAGCCTTTGCTCCCTCTCCCCCTCCAAAAGGCTTTTGTGAAATAATGCTCCTGGTCACAATCTTCTTGTGATGGATTCTCTGGTAGGATCTCTCTTACTGGCTAGTATAACTAATCATACAGTATAAGCAAGCTAGTCCTGCAATACTTTTTAAAATAGTGACAAAAATAAACAGATTGATAAAATCTTAAACATGCTTTTTTCATAAGAAACTGGTGAATAAAGCATCAGTAAATCTTTAAACCAGAAACATCCTGCTTAAAGTACTGAGGAATTAATCTTTTCAATTTCATAGTATTCCCTTTGAACCCTCAAGTATAGTATGCTACGTAGCAATGGAAAAAAAAAGTCACTAAAATCACTGAGTATCCAAATTCACAGTATGCTGTTGTATCCTTGCAAGCAAAATATTTTGTAGTGTATTATGCAACATCACATCTGGGGTTTTATTTTTTGCACATTGTGCTGCTAGGTTTTAGCTGTAAAGGCAGTAATGTTCCAAGGGTCAAGAGGTGCAGCCATCCAGGGTGCAAATCTATGGGAGGTGTAAGATCTGGGTTGATGCTCCTGTCATAATAAAGATAAAATAATTAAAAATTATCTTTAGTTCTTATAGGGTAGGAACAACTGTCACATCTAACACTTTTGTCCAATGAACACGAAATGGCAAGCATCATCAAACTACGACAAAGTAACTGACAAATTTTCAACCCTGAAATCTATATGAATAAATATGAGCAGGATACAGAAATCATGTCTAAAACTGTGTGTTTAATATTAGTGGTAATTAATTAACTATTAGCTGCTGTCTTTTAATGCCTTAAGTTGCCTATACCTTTGCAATTCATTGCAATGCAAACTGAAATAAATTTGTTATAATTTTGGGATCTAATTATCTATTGATCTTGACAATTTTGTGATTCTCTCTGTATAACTTATATGCAAATATGACTATTTGGGTTTTCCATTTGAAATCGTACGAAGATATGTAGTATTAAAAAAGTTCCTCTTAGATTTTGTATTTTTTTAGCATTATGTTAAAATGTTTTGGTTTTATCCATTCAAATTTGTACCTCTAAGCTATTCAAAATTAAAATAGTGAATTTAGACAAAAATGGTGCCAATCACCCACATTTAAATATATCACTATGCTTTTATGCAGAGCCATTCCAAGTCGATTGTGCAGCCAGCACAGAAAACATATACTGTCCCACCCACAAGAAGCATAACCTCAATGAGGATGAACATTATACATTGGCTACATTTATCAGAAGAAAATAAAAAAGGAGGTTTATCAATAATATTACACATAGGTTTCTATAGTCTATAATACAACTTTATAATATTAAAGCAATCACAATATATATTAATTGCAAATAAATTATCAGTTGATTTGTTTTTCTTTAGCATGGTGAGAAGCTTTATAAATACACATGAGAAAAATAATGAAAAAGAAAGAATGTTCAATTTTGAGTAACAGCATCCCTGATAAGACATTGTTATAAGCAATATTTTCAATGTTTTAATTTGGATTTTTGCTAGAGGGAGCTGTTAATATCTAGAATCCTGGGTACATTACAAATATGAGAATCAGTGAAGCACTTAGTTAGCAGAGAAGTTAAAGGGTATTCAGTGAATGATTCATATCGGTGTTTGTAGTGAGAGTTATCATACCTATTCAGTAACTTGATCGATTAGCTGTGGAATACTGTAAGTTTGTTTGCGAGTTAGGCACACCATTAGCAAGAAATTTTCTTTTGTAATGTTGTACTTGAACTTAGGCCTACAATTTGTGTCAAAGTGATGTACCCTGTAGAAATGTTATAAGAAATAAAGTAATTCACAACTGATACATGCATTATTTTTACCAAATAACCCACCCAATAACTGAGAGCATTACAGGAATGTAGATGGTAAACATGCAATTCATTTGTGCATATCTTATCGTGATTAAGAATACTGTTTCAAATTGGTAATGATATTTATCCTTTGCTTACTTTGGAGGGATGAAATGTTTCAAAGAAGTCAATCATTACAAATATAAATTAATTTTTTAACATTTTTCTGAAACGGAATAGAGAATAAAAACATTTATAAGTGCTATGCTAATACTCCAGTTTAAAATATATATAAATTAGTATTTAAAGCAGATTCCAATTAACTATACTGACACAAAAACAGGAATGTATTTTCAAGGTTTTGATTCTGTTATGGCCCAAAATAATTTAATAAATTCCAAATTCAGTTTTGTACATATGTGTGTCACAGAAAAAAAATGCACACCTGGTTTACAAACATGTCACAAGCATATTTATTGTTGAACAAAAATGAGATGAAAAATATGGTTTAAAAATCATCAAAATGAAGTCCTTAGTACCTAGATGATCGCCCTCGTCTGGATCCAAAAGAACCCCTGGGTGGTGGTGGAGAAATAGCTATATCCATAAAGTCACCAATCTGAAACCTACACTGGGAGAGGGTCTTATTATCGTCAACTCCCTTCTGCCCAGAGCAAGTACTACCAATGTCTGTCATCCTGCATCCTATACCACGATGATCAGGAATAACAAGAGCAAAGTCAAAATATGTCCCTTTACGCCTAGCATCTGGATTAACTTCCTTGACTAAACTTGTCAACTCTTTCAAAGTAGCATCCATCCTAGAGTTCAAGGAAAATAAACTTAGCTGAATGACTTTTTGGGAACCAAAAAAAATCATAAAAGTAAAACAATTAAACCATTTCAAATGCAATTAATAAACATATACAATGTATATAAAAAAAAAAGCAAGTATAAGCATGCATATATAAGAGTAATAGGTGCAAACATGTATACTGTTTGTAGAGTTGTTAATGTTTACATACATTAAAACTTACCAACTGCACCTTTAGATTTGTTACTTATAACATATGTTACTATTAACAAAAAGAATTACAATTTCTACTGTTTGTATACTTATACTCATCACTTATTCTATGTTTATTTATATCTTTCTCTCTACAAACATATAACAAGTTAATTCTAGAATTAATTCCAATATGCCCAAAAGAAATTAAATAATTAGTCATCTAGCAAGTGTAAATGTACATAATCAGTAACAGGTGTAAACATGTGGGCAATCAAGAAAAGGTGTAAAAATATACATAATCAGTAGCAATTGTAAGTATATGGGTAATTAACTGTATGTGTTCACACATGCAACCAACAGCAGGTGTAAGTATGTGAGTAATCCATAGCAAGTTTAAGTATGTGATTAATCACTAATGAGTGACTTGTAAAAATTCTTGTAGACATTCAACTCTTGTTTCCTTTTTTAAAGCTATACATGCATGTAAGGACTCAAACTACTAATGCCTACAACAAAAACAATGTTAAATAACAGTGCAGCTACCAATAATTGCTAAACTGTTTCATCGTGTAATTTACAAAATATTCAGAACATGTACATTTAATTTCTTGACAATACTGAACAATGAATTATATATAACTCTTAATAAGTCTGAGATTATCCACAAATAAAACCCTTTACATTGAATTAAAATTTAAATACTTTAAATATTAAAATAACACAATGTACAAGATTCACCCAAAATGGTATGATATAAAGTAGTCCTGGAAATAAAAATGTAGGCAAATTCAAAGACCAAAGTTTTATATTAATCATACTGCAACACACACAAAATAATATGATTTATAACACACACACACACACACACATATATGTATATATATATATATATATATATAACAATACTTTGCTATCCACCACTTATGACAATGGCATATAATCTAATTTTGAAATCAACCAAGATTGATTTTTCTAAAATAATACTATTTCCTGTATATTAAAAAAAAGCCAATAGCCAATACTATATGCCAATATTAACTTTAACATCATTATTGAACCATAAGAACATAAATACTTGTTTTATAAAAAAAAGTATGTCTTTGTGAAACAAAAGCTAAAAATCCTTTGGTGTAATTGTTATAATATAAGCTATAAACCGATGTGTTCATCACTTTAAATACAAACAAAATATATAAATAATGAATCTCAACAATCCTCTCAACATAACCTGCACATGAAAAGAAAAAGATACAAACCATCTTAACATCCAAGTACAGTCTGCATATAAAACAAAAACAAACAAAATACCTTCTCACAAACTTCTCATCTACAACAAAAATTATGTTAAATAACAGTGCAACTATTAATAATTGCTAAACTGTTACATCATGCAGCTTATAAAATTATCAAAACAAACACTCAAAGCTGATGGCATGCTCTCTTAGTGCTGAAGATGTCAGAGAACAAAGAAATTTTCTTTTTTTAGTGCCAGTGCTTTGTGTTTCTTACTGTTTACCTTCCATCATTCCAGAAGCTTGCCATTTTACCAATCAGTGAGTGGCTAACATATATATATGATCCTCTAGCTGAATCCATAATTTTCAGTTTTATTTGTTCCAAGCAGATCGGTGTATGGGTTAACTAATAAGTGTATTAATTTTGCCTTTTTTGGGGGTTTATTTCTTTCATCATAGTCTCTGTGCTGATGCTACAGTTTAGTTTAGTTTACTTTCTGCCTTTGAAGTACTGTCAATATCAAAATACTCTGCTTCTTCAATAAGCTATGTGCAAACCCTGCTTGGGATAGATAGAGATGAAAATATGCATGCTTTTCTGGCAGTGGTCAAGCAGACATGCATGTACAATAGTTTTAATGTATTCAGTTTCACAGAACCATTTGGTAAAGCTCTCCAGCATTATGTTACACAGTATACATTCCCCTATATGACTGTTCTTCTTTAAGTACCCATATGAGAACAGTGATACTGGGAATTATGCAAGATACACAAGCACCGGAAATTACCATTTCTAAAGTAATTTTTTCAACAGGAGTCAAAGTTTCAATCTGATTTGTGACAGTGTCCCACTGTTCAGCACTCAGGCATGAAAATAATTCAAATTAAGTGTAGTAAACATTAAATACACAATTCTGTTCTAGCATTCTCCATAACATGTGCAAAGACAAATTTCAACATGTTGACACTGACTTTATGCTGTGTTTGAAATGAAATGTTGCTTGTTTTAGTTTAGCCAGAATGTCCACCAATTAGAAACACCATCACTAGTTTTAGTACAATAATAGAGTACGTACATCAATTAAGTACATTCCTTTCATCTTGTTTGCTTCACTGCCTCTCTAAATTACATGTACTCAATTTGTAGTGATCTCTCAGTATTTCAGCATATCCATAAAAGTCTGTGACTTGTGCTCTTCAGTAAAAGATCCTTAAATTGGCTCTAAACTGATAACAGTTGACATTCTTTTCCATACTATCATTTCAGTGAGCAGTAAAACTCATACAGAAATACAGGTTTTACATCTAGGATTGCTACAAGGTTATGATGAAATATAAAAAAAAAAAGTACAACAAAAAATAATTTCATACATATGAATAATACTCCACATAAAACCCCAAAACACAAGTACATTTCCTTCATTTGCATTTTACAATCAGAACTTGAAAACACTATTTCACTCTACTGTGAAACATAATTCTGGAAATGTACCTCCTCTAATTTGTCAGAGTAAACCAAAAGTCAAAGTTTTTATTTGTTCTTATAATTCTAGCTGCCTTTCATAAATTACATCCTAGATTCATAATACAAACTAAGGGTCAAACTAAAGGTTAACATTTTGTTTCTCCCATTTTCAATTTGCCATAAGTTATAATGCCTAATACTTTGTAGCACTTATTCTCCTATAAGCCCAAGGTATTATTTTCATGTTTTTTTCAAACTTACATTTTGAGCAAATTTAAATTTACACTTTTTAAAAAAATCCCACATCTCAAAACATTTTTCTACAATCATAAATATAAAGCATTTCTTCATTAAAACGTTATGAAGAATTATGTATGATAAGAATTAAAACACAAAATAACTAACCTAATTTTCATACCTGAAAATATGTTTCTGATAGATACGATACTTTTTTGCACATAGTAGCTATCCCTTGCATGACTGCCTTTGAGATTTTGTGCAGGACTCCAGCCTTGAGCTATCTCCCACCTAAGATACAAGTTACTGGCATATTACATAATAGGTGGTATCCGGCACTAACTTGACATGGACACCCTTGCCCTACTTCCCACCACATTGTGTGACTAGAAACTAGTAATGGCAAGGGTTTCCTGTGCTCCACTCCATGACCAGTGGGGAGGAATTCACATTGGAGAGACACCAGAGGGTGCCTGGACCTAATCAGATCTAACCACCATAATGAAGAATGGAGAAGGTGCAATGGTTTACTACAAAACTTAATTTGAAAAGCTGGCAAGCACAGCCAAGGTGAATGGGGAGACACTTTCCTGGTTCTGCCTTTTTCCATGATAGTCCATGGAGAGTACAGTACACACAAACCACCATAGTGGTCTTGCAGAAAACCCCATCTCAACTGTGGGCACTTTAGGAGTCAGGACAGATGGGATTAACAATTTCCATTACCCTTTACTCAATGCAAGTTTAAAGAAGTAAGTATTACCTGTAAAGCAACATAGGCCATCAAATGGATTTTGAGAAATGAATAGGAGTACATTATAAACAGGTAAGGAAATAAAGAGGCACCTTTCCATTAAAGATGGTGAGTAAACTGGAGAATGGTGACTGGAGGGAGGCAAAGTCCTGAGGAAGACAAAACTGCCAGATAGTGGAAATAATAGGAGAAAAAGATGTTGGGTGTAGTCCACACTCCAGCCTGGAGGATTTCTTCATCCTCAAAAGTGTGAGGCCAGAGAGTGAGTGAAGTAGCAGATATAACATGATGAGACAAGATACAACCTGCAAGCATATCGATCTAGGGAGGAATAGATGATACAGATGAGCTAACAACTCCCTCCAGTAAGCATACAGAAAGAGAGATTCCTGGAAGAAGAGGGGAGCCCATGACAGGAATAAATGATTGTTGAAGCCAAGTATGCCAAGTAACATCTGACCATCCAAACTGGACACAAATGCAATCAGAGCCAGTACAATTAGAGGCCGAAGATCATGGAAGAGATATGGGAGAAAAGGTATATGATCCCTCCTAAGCAGCCCAACTCTTAGGAAGAAATGAGTGGTCAGGGAATAAAACCAAGGAAGATCTTTGAAATAATCTATGGAAAGCACCTAATGCATAAAGTTCAGATCTGTGATGACCACCAGCAAGAAGGAAATAGGCTTTAAGAGATAGATGGAATAAGGAGTGAGTGATCAAAAGGCCAGAGTACAAGTGCATAGAACCACACCAAGTTTCCAGTAAGACAAAGGAACTGGAAGAGAGAGATGATGAATTAGGAAGGACTAGAACAAAGCAGAAAGAACACGGCAGGAAAAGACAAAACCATAGCAAAAAAAAAAAGGCGAAAGATAGTCGACAAGTCCTCCCAATAGTCTGTGATAGTAGAAACTGACAATCCTTGATTGAATAACCAGGTAAAATAGGCTGAAAGGTGGTCAAAAGTAGGACATCCAGGTGGTAAAGGGCAGTGAATGGACCAACTGGGAAAAACACACTGCTTCTATTGACAGATAAAGAGACTGGAAGGGTGATATGAACAAGATAATAAAAGGGCTATGCAGCCAGAGAAACCTTACTGGTGAACAACACTCCTAGGTGAAAGAGAGAGATGAATGTGGTAAGGGTAATTGACACGAAGAAGAGGAAACCAAGACTGAATCAGCCAAAAATGTGGTACCAGTAGGACCCTACAAACAGTGTCATGAATCAATGCCAAGACACATGAGAGAATACAAAGGTGAGATTACTCATACAGAAAAAAAAAGCAAGCAAAGACAAGGTAGAAGACTAAACCCTGGCCAAAGTATTGAAAAGAACTAATCATAGATCCCCAGAAAAACTTTTGGGATCACAGTGTAGGACTTCAGGTAGGATAGAAAGAGAGAATAAGTAACAAAGGAGATGGACAAGAAAAAGTGTGAACACAGGAAAACTGAGCAGTAAAGAGTGTTACTGGAGACGGGGGTCAGTCCCCCAGTGAGTAGAAGGGACTCCAAATTGGAAAAAGAGAACAGCCATAAACCATGGCACAAAGGAGTTAAGGAAGACAAGGCATTTGAAAGTGGGAACAAAGCTGGAATGTGTCAACATAGACTTGTATGTCTGGAGAAGGAGGAAAAACCAAATAATCCTCAGCATGAGAGTCACGAAGTAAGTATCACGAAAAATTAAGATATAAAAAAAGAGAAAGTAAAGAACAAACCTGAGTAATCAAATACATAACAAGAGCTGGAGGAGAACTTTGTCCTCAACAGGTAAAGCAACAAAAAGGCATGACACAATGAACTATGGCAGTAATATCTTCCACATTCAAAGAGCCTCCCAGCAGCCACAGACTAAGTAAGGGTAGTGTTAGAAACATCACAAGAACCTCGAGAGGGGATAATAGTCACCATCACTTGAAAATTCAAGATTGTTGTAACAATTCTACTTATCAAATACATTTTATTTTAATTATTTAGTGATAATGTAACTTGAAACTGAAGTTAAAACAAACTAAAGGGAAACTAAAGAAAGTTAACAATCTGATAAGGCAGTGCAAATCTCATGAAATTGATTAAGTTTAAACTTAAAGAAACATGTCCATTAAAAACAGAGCAAAGGATAAAAATGAAGATATTCCAAATGCAAGTGCTTATGGGGTCCTACTGTGTTTGGAGGATGTGTTGCCCTTCTATTGGTGGAGGGCTGTTGTCGTACGATTATTAGATCATGCCCTAGTGTAGTTCATGTTATAACATGTCTTAGGTGGGAGATAGCTCAAGGCTAGTGGCACATGGAACTTTTCATAGGTAGATGCACAAGGAATAGCTAATGTGTGAAGAGATAAGCCTATCATTTTAAAAAATGAAGATTTACAGTATATTTTTATTTTAGTCACTTTTGTAAGTTATTATTATCTAACTTTAAAAGAAATTAGAATATTACTGTCTTATCACTACAATTACATTTAAAAGAGAGAGATCAATTTACACATAAAAGTACAACTCAGTCCCAAACAAGCAAGCATTTTAGAATAACTAATACAATAACTAAAGAAAATTGTGAAACTTAATCATGACTTTGTTTTTAATTATTAACTATTAAACATATACAGATTTTACTATTTAATATATTATAAAGTTTAAACATAAAGTCTAAAATTTATGATAAAAATCATATTAACTGCAGATTTTTTTTCTGATGTTAAATAAAGTTAGAATTATTACATAATAATTCCATAAAAGTTCATCAACAAATTTCAATCACAGGAAAGTAAATGGCACCTGTAAAGTGGCCAATTCAACTTGAAACAAAGTGACACAACTTGAAACAGTTAAAAAAACAAGTAAATTGCATGAAGTCTTTTATACTGAAATCAAATATTCTTTAAATGTAGTTAAGTACTCTTAGGAAGTTTTTTTAAGGAAGAATTGTAGGTATATTGATTTTCATAAAAAAAACAACATTTAACCCTCTTGCTACCGGTAGGTCAAAGTGTGCATGCCATGATTTTTTAAGAGTTACATTCACTAGTAGGTCAGAGTGTACCTGTCATAACTTTTTAAGAGCTACATTCAAAATTTAATTAGCTACTTTATCATAGTTATAAATAAATAAACTTGGTATCAAAATGTAGTATAAATCACATTTTAATATTATATAAGTTTTAAGTTCTCAATTTTATAAAGAAATATTTCAAAACATTTTCAATCTTCCCTAGTATGAAAATTGTGACCTTTGCTCTCTAGGGCTTCCCTCTTCTCTAATTTATCTACCACCCCTCTAAGAAGTATGTAATTCAACTTAGGTTACTCATATAGATATTACAAACACTAAATATAATGTTTATAGTCTTCAATCTTATTTGTTTATGGAATTATAAACTAGAAAATAGGATCCACTTGCCATGCCCACCTGTTACATCCTATCTTTCGTAAATTACCAATAATTCTCTCTGAAGTTTTACATGCATCATTTATCACCAACAGAAAGGCAAAGTTTTAATATATCTAATGACATATTATATTATGTTGTTTTCAGTACAGAGTATTTTATATTTCGTCTTCGGTCTGAGCATTCCTCTCGCAGTGGTCATATCGACAAACTTAAAGGTTCTTATGGCATAGTTAGAAAGATAGATAAATTATGATAGTCATAGGAAACTGTTTCTTTGTGCATGTTCTTATTCTATTTCTTAGGTGCATTATTTAATTAAGTAAATAAAAATTATTTATTGTACTAGTACCATTCATATAAAAAAGTAGGCTTAAATTTCATTGCAACTGACAGCAAAAAACAAGAGGTCACAGGCAAGTGATACATTTCTTTTTCATGTATATTCTTTATTATTAAACAAGTAAATAAAATGTACAAGTTAGAAACTCAATAGGTTAGATAAGGTTAGATTACGCAAGATAATGAAACAAAAAACAATTCTTCACAAGGTATGCTCGCGAGCATGTTGTGCATTACATCACTTAATACGGTAATGTGAGCTACACTTTCACCAAATGATTTACAACTTATGTGATGGGATCAAAGGGCAAAAAAGAAAACAATAAAATTATGTATATTAACATGAAAATCACTTTGCACTTGGAGCAGTTAACACTCTGACTTCATATACTCACAGATAATTTTTAGTAAAAGTACTTCATTTAGAAAATCTGATTTTTTGTGTACAAAAGACTTCAGATGTTTACGGAAAGCTTGCCAAATTTCATTAAGATAACACAAAACATATTAAAAGCTATAGTATGGAAGGTTAACATTTTCCTAATCTGAAAATGTATATCCAAGCATACTTACCTCTGCTGACACTTATAGCTATTTCTCGATCTTCATCTTTGCCATCTAAACATTGTGTTTGCTTGCTCCAGACTTTATATATCCCACTCGACTGCCCTCGACAATATCTAATTTGCAAAAGTTTACACTGGCCCTCACATGCTCTCTATGCAGGTACTGTATATAAGCACTGTATGTCGACGATATATTCACTTTTTGAGACTTACCCTATCCTGGTCACTAACACCGGCTCTTAGTGGGGAGGAAGGGAGCGAAAGTGTCAGCAGAGGTAAGTATGTTTGGAAATACATTTTCAGATTAGGAAAATGATAACTTCCAAAACATACATACCTCCACTGACACTTATAGCTAGAATCCCACATTGAGAAGGCAGTGGGGCTGGTGAAGGCATAGTTCATACAGAAAGCGTCTGTATAGAAGAAAGGTGTACCATGAGAAGTGGTACCCAAGCAGGGAAATCCACACTACATCCAGAACAGATATGTTCTTCACCCATAACTACAGAAAAGTGAAATGGGTGGAATATTACACAAGTAAGTACGATGAGGCAGCCCCAACCACGCAGCTGAGGTTCCACAACTTGGGCTAAATTTAAGGGGTCATGGTACCCAAATCCCCCATTTGTGGCAGGGGTAATTGTACCACAAATATGTTCATATCTTTGTGATAGGATCCCTACCAGCAGCCACGTAATGATGCATTTCAAACAACCAGATTCATGAAAGAAAGAAAGCAACACCAAAATGGACAATCTTTCTGATCAACTGAAGAAGTCCGAAAGGCAACATCCCAGGCTTGGACTGATGGCATCATATATGCCATACTCCACCTAAGGTCCAGAACTTATCCGGTCTGCATTTATAAACAGTCATTTTCATTCCCCAAGCAAGTGGGCAAGGATAATTCCACTTACCCATGGAATTATGGAGAGGACGTGGAACACTGTTCCACCAAGGGCTTAAGATGGGACCACTTTGCATTTGGAGTTTAGAGGAGATAGTGGACCCCCCTGCACGAACAACCTAAGACCCGATAGTGTTCATAAGAGGGTCTAAGAACACACCCACTGGATAGCTAAGCATCAAATCTGGACCAGTTTTATGAGTGGGCTCCCATGTAGGTTGGTCCTGCTCCTACCAACATCTGGGAAAACTTCTAGGGAACCAGGTGGGAGGGTCCCCAACTTCACCTTCTTCTCATAGAGTGCAGAAAAATTAACACTCAGAAGGAAAATCTTTTTTCAAGCAAGTGGGAACTGGGTGTGGTAAGGACTCCCTAGCTCCACTAGTAGTAATAGGGGGATGTGTGTGTGGTGGGGAGTCCTGAGGAACAGGTTTCCAGAGACAGTGCAACAGGTGAACCATGTTATCTAAGTTTTAAAAGCAAACCGATCTCAACTGATTCAGCTTTAAAATAGGCAAGGACTGGCAAAATCCCCATTAGCTTTACTCATGACAGTCCATTGGATTTGTATTGTGAGATAACACTACCATCCAGAATTGTGTCTAGATGGTCTTATGGAACATCTCATCTCGACAGAGCCTGTTGCAACCATAAACCGATATAAAGGTTGCTAGTGCAGAATTGAAATAAAACAAGCACACTTGACTGGGCAACACTTGCCATTGAGTGGGATCCAAAGAAAAGAAAGAGGGACCCTAGAAGAAAAAAGAAAAACTGTTAATCAGGTAAAATAGTTACACACCTCCTTGTTAAAATCTAGCAGAGGTAGTCAACACAGCCATAGGAGGAGGCAAAAATCCCACAGAAGAGCAAACTGCCAGATCACGAAGGTAATGAGATAGGAAAGTGTTGGGAGAAGTCCACATACAGGCCTGCAAAATATCCCCCAGAGAACAGTTCAGACGAGCAGACAATGACATTGATAGATGCCGAATCTGATGAGAAGTGATGAGGATCTACAAGAGATAACCCCAAATAGGCTATAGGAATCAACTCCCGAAGCCCCCTGGTTAATGTAGTGGGTGATAAATCCAGGGACACTGCAGGATCCCACTAAATAAAAAGCCAGTGTATTGGTCCCCTGAATAGTTCTGTACAAGTCACAGAACATCTAAGTGCTCTGACTAAACACAAAAGATCCAGGAATGATAGATTGTAAAGATGAGAAATGCCTGGGAAAAGAATAGGAAAAAGAATTTATTCCCTTCTCTGGCAGCAAGTGTGTTCAGTAGGAAGGATCTGTCTGGATAGAGCAAAAAATAGGTGGAAGGATAGAGAGTCTGCTGAACAGGGATGGCAAATAAATCAGAACAACTGCATCTGGAAGCTAAGAACAATAGAAATATACCTCAAGGGAAAGGAGATACAAAAAAGAGGAGGCCATAGGTTTGAAGGGATAAAGTAATAATGCATGAAAAAACAACTCTAAAGTCCCAATTAGGCAACTGTATGGGATGAAGAATATTAAAGGATCATAAAAAAGAGATAGCACAGGAGTAAAAAAACCTTCTTATACATAGAACAGCAAAAGGGAGCAGGGGAAGGATGCTGTATATAATGTAAAGTAGAAGCCAAACCTCACAAAAATCCATGTCAAAAAACTTGAAACTATGGAAACTGTTGGATGAAGTGGGTTGATGGCTCATCGAAGACACCACTGGCAACATGCAGTCCATCTCCATTGATAGATTGCCATAGTAGGTTGATGGAGGATATAGTCAAATAAATGGAAACTGTTCAGATTAAATCTATATGGTCAGGCAAAGGACTGCATAACTTCCATGCATGAAGCTGGAGTTGTTAAATATCTAGGTGTTGAATGTTGGACTGAGGTTGTCTCAACAAGGATGAATGAAGAGGTAGTGGTAAACATTCCTGGAGCAACTGAAGAAGAGGAAACCATGTCTGAGCAGGCCCAAAAAGGTGTAGACAAGAGAACCCAACATGCTGTGAAATGAATCATGGACAAGAGTCTGGGTAAGAGATGAATAGGAGGAAAGGCATACAAATGGAATCCTGTCCAGTCTTGACTGAAAACATCTATTGCCAGAGCTTGTAGATGTGGAATTGGAGACCAGAACTGTAGGCTAGCATTCCAATGGGTTGCAAAGGTGTCTACCATCAGAGAGCCAAACTGAGAACAAATCCATTGAAAGATCACCTGATGGGGTCGATAAAGGTGATCTGCTATCAATATAATAACCCCTGGCATGACAGGCCAAAAGATGGATGTCATTGGAATGAGCCAAAAAAGAAGAAGATCCAAAGCCTGAAAACCAAGACCTCAAGAATGAGAACTTTCCTGACAAGAAAGATATGAAACCACTGTGGTGTAGTCAGAATGAATCATGACCATTTTGTTGTGCATGAGAGGAAGACCTGGAATCATTGCTAGATGTACTGCAAGAAGTTCAAGAATGTTGATATGCAGGGTAGATTCATAGTTGGTCCAAATACCCTGGAATGCATACCCCAGAAGAAAGGCACCCCATCCATGAAGAGATGGATTTCCACATGAGGAGTTGGGATCCAGACCCTGATATTCATGTTGTTTCTGTATAGTTACCACTTGAGTTCTTCAAATTGTTTGAGCAAAGAGACTGTGATCCAAAGGATTGGTATGCATGAGCAACTGGCTGCAAAATGACCACTGAAGGGATCTCATATGGGCCTGATCCAATGGTATGAGGAATTCTAGGGAAGCCCAAAGCCCCAAAACAGACACAACTATCCATGCAGTGGGAGAAGGTGATATAAGCAAATGCCTGACAACCCCTTCCCTAGCATGAAGTCTGAAGGGAGAAGGTTGAGCTCAACTCAAAGTGTATTGAAAAACACCCCAAGATAGGCCATTTTTGGAGTTGGTGAGAGAATGGGTTTTACAACCTGATATGAAGTCCAGCTTTCTGGATTTGGAAAAGAGAATCTGTGGATGTAGTGTGGCAACGTGACAGATTGGTGCCAAAAGAAGTCAATCTTCCAAATAGTGATGTGTGCACAAACCCAGAAAATGAAGATGCTGCTCTAAAAATTGTACTACTTGGCAAAAAACATATGGTGCTGAAGCAAGTCCAAACGGGAGAGCTTGGAACTGCTACATCTGGTCCTTGTGCCAAAAATGTAGAAATTGATGTGAAAACTCTGCTATGAGGATGTGAAGGTAGGTGTATGTAACATCAAACTTAACGATCCAAAGATCTGGTGTGAAGTGCCATTACAGTTGAAGAAAAGATTCCATGGTGAAATGATGAGGCTGTAGGAAGAGATTGAGTCAAAACAGATTGATGATAAGATGCCAATCTCTAGTGTTCTTGGTCACCAGAAAAAGACGAGAATAGAATCCTGGATGAATGAAATCAGACCTTCTGAATGGATAGAAACAGACGTCACTGGCATCATCCTGACTTTCTGAAGATCCCCGAGAGTATGGATGGAACTGATTCTCTAAATCTATAGGATGAGGTGTCAAAGGTGGGGGCTGAGAGATGAGAATGATCAAGAATTACCCATTGGAGTAGAGAGGAGGTGAGCAGCCAATGATGATAAAGAAAACTGGAAATGTGGCATATAAAATCCAAAGTTTCAAGGACTCCAGCAAACTAGTTAGGCCAAAAAAGGTGCACATCCCAGAAATCATGAAGAGGATATCACAATACAGTAGTAAAAGTTAAATGAATCCGTGAAAATGGAGATCTGGTAAGGGGAATAACAGGTTCTAGCCTGGAACCCCACAGATCCAACAACAAATCCAACTGTTGAGTGTCCAAATATACTACAGCCACATGATGATAAGCCAGGCATGTTGTTCTTATAAACAAGGGGAGCAAGGCATAGCAATACTCTCTCGTAATTGCATTGCAAAGATCCCAGCATACACAGCAATATCAGGGGAAGGAGGAAAAACAAAGTAATCCCCCCAAGATCTATCTGACAACAAGGCTGTGTAGACTCAAAAGCAAGGGGTGAATCCCCAAAGCTTAACAAACTTGCATAACTAACTGCAGAAATAAGGCAGAAACTGGCCAATCAGATGAGCCCTCAGTAGAGGCAGCTCTAGTGAAAGAAAAGGCAGAAAACAGTGTCTAAATTCTCCCCGCTTAATTGAGGTTCATGATGAAATACCAATTCTGAACCCCTGAGGAAAACCCCTGGGCCACATGAAGGACTCCAACTCATCCCAAATCAGGTCATGGTCAGCCTCCACTGAGAGTGGAACCCCCCCTCCCTGACCACCGACTACCACCAGACAACAAGAGGAATGGATGAGGTCTGGTTAACCCTAGTGCCAGAAACTGTTACATGGGAAGTCATACCCACATTTTCTTTTTTAATTGCAAAAGAAAACCAACAAAATATTGACAAGAAAAAAAAGACACCAGACTACTGTCAAAATGCTTCAAAAGAAAATGTTAACCACAAGAAATAACTCCTATTGCTAGCACTTTATTGAGAAAAAGTGTTTATATTGTCAACAAAACAGTGCTTATACACAGTACCTGCATAGAGGGCACGTGAGGGCCAGTGTAAAGTTTTGCAAATTAGATATTGCCAAAGTCAGTCAAGTGGGGTATAAAGACTAGAGCAAGCAAACACAATGCTTAGATGGCAAAGATGAAGATTGAGAAATGGCTACAAGTGACAGTGGAGATATGTATGTTATGGAATTATAATTTTCCTATACTGAAAATGTATTTCCGATAGGTACTTTCATCTTTTCACAAGATTAACTTTTCTCATTTTGTACCGCTCTCTATATGCAAACGTTTTTTATGATGCATGCCACAAGCCTTCCACACTCCACCAATTGGAATCAAAGTTCCAACACGTTTCTCATGCAAATAATCAAGCATAATCTCTCCACCAACAGGAGAGCACTACTATCACGTGATGCATGTGACTCTCTCTATGCACCACTACCAAACAATCACTTCAAAATTTAGCAGAACACATAAGCACTGGAAGATTGTGGGGAGGAGGGGAGGAACTGTGAGAAAAGGGAAGTATGTATTGGAAATACATTTTCAGTATAAAAAAATTATAACTTCTGATATGGTACTTCCCTTTGCTCACAAGGTTAGTTAGAATCCCACATTGAAAAGGAAGAGGGACTGGTGTGAGGGATGAGCAGATGTGCTCCCTGAAAGCATCCAAAGGATACTTCTTAGATGATCTGAGGAGAGGCACTGCTCCACTTCTGAACCAGGTATCTTCTCATCATGAACAGCTAGGAACAAACATGGGGAAAAGGAAGGAAGCACATGAGAGTGGGAGAGGATAAGTCAGGAAAGTGATCCCAACCACATAAATATAGAAATTCAATCCCACAGAAGTAAAGTGGGTAATGGCCTGCTAGATGGGTTCCACATAGATGGCTATAACCATTCAGTTCACACTAGGGTGGTGATGAGTTGCTGGTGTAGATGGCGTAACATCCACCAGATTGAGTGACACCTACCATGGATTGAGACATATAAATGTAGTTCACACCTTCAATTGGGTGCCCTCATCCTACCCTCTCGTGGATGTCGGTACCCAGTGAGGAGGTTTTGGATGTAGTTGACTTACTGAGGATGGCCTGTCCCACCCTAGCCATTCTACACAATGGGATGCATTTTAAGTGGTAAGAACTTCCATACTCCACTTGAAGAAGGGGGGGAAAGAGCATTGGAGAGTCCAGGGAATGGCTACATTCGGGACAAATCAGGACAAGGGTAGAGATAAGAAATAGAAGGAAGAGAAATGGATGCCAAGGTCCTGGGAAGGAAGGAACAATCTGGATAAAGTAGAGGATACCTTTGGTGGTACAGTGTGCAAGTGACATTGATGGCAAATAGATCCAATCGACAATGCCAGCAGGCCAATAGGAGAAGGCAATACACCTTAAGGGATTGGTAAAACAAAGAGCACAAGGCAATGGGCTCAAACTTAGGTAAAGTAAGGTAATGGAGTACCACATTAATGTCTCAATCTGAAAGTACTGGATGCCTAGACAGCCAATATATCAGAAAGGATGGATCAAAATGGCAAGGACAGGGAAAAGAAAGACCCTGCAGTAACGAGAAAACTAGAAATATGGGATAGGGCTGCCCAATAACCTGATATTGAGGAGACCAAAGACCCCTTCTCAAAAAGCCATGTAAGAAACATGGAGATACCAGCTACGGTAGGATGAGAAGCTGGGATACCCCGAGCAAGGGTCCAGGTGCAAAAAATGTTCCATTTCTGCTGATACACAGCCATGGATGAAGATAAACAGAATGAGCTAAATGAAATTCCACCAGATATCCTCACCAGGGACTGGACAAAAACCAGGTGTGAAGATGGAGGTGCAGAATGCAGAACTGGTGACTGGGGTTGATGAAGAAGGTCATAGAATAAAGGTTGAGGGACAGTGGGGAACAGCTGTAGTGAAAGTAATCAAGGAAACCACAGTTAAGCAGGCCAGTAAAGAGCAATCAGAAGGATTTTGCACAGAGTGGTATGGATGAGGGAGACTACCCAATGAAGGTATCTAAAGTGAAATCTCGAGGATGGGGAACCAGGGACCAAAACAAAGGTAACTGGTGAATGGCAAATTCGTCAATATGAGGAATACCCCACTGATCACAAAGCCACCAAAAACAAGGGGGTGAAAGGACCACTCTGTTGGGTAAACATAGTTGTGTCAGGAAAGATCTGTCACAAGTTTGAAAGCACTCGGTACGTGACACACCATCAAATGACTGTAATGGTTGTGGACCTAAGATAAAAGATCCGATGTAAGAAAACAATGGGATCTCAACCAGGTACCACCACTGTTGAATTGTCAGAATGGATCATGACCAGACAATCTCTAGAGATGGGATGAAAGTGATCCAAACCCTGAGTTTGTGGACATCGGTATGAAGAGAACATTCCCTGACAAACTAATGAGCTGAAGCCTCCTGGTGATTGACCCATGCACCCCAGCCCTGAAGGGATGTATCTGTGAACAGATGTAAATCTGGCCACAGAAAAGGAAGTGGGACACCTGCCAATGTACGAGTTTTGTCCAACCACCATTGGAGATCATCCACAATGTAGGAAGGAATGGTTATAGGAGCATCCAAGGGATCCTGATCAAGGTTCCATTGGTCCTGGAGAACCCATTGAAGAAATTGCATATGAGCCCGACTGGGGTGTGAGAGGAGCGATATCCCCAAAAGCAATAGAACCCCGTGAGCAGAAAGTGAAGGAGCAGACAGGGCTTTCCAAATGGCCAGTTCCATAGAACAGAGCCAGAAAGGAGAAGATTGGGCCCTACTGAGAAAACACCCAGATTAACGAAGTTCTGGGTAAAATGAAGGAAGCACTTCTCCAATTTGATCAATCAGCCCACCCGAGCAGAATCGAGAAGGAGCTGACAAGTATGACAGGCCAACTCCCATTCAGAATGAGCAAGAAGAAGCCAGTTGCCAATGTAAAAGTGAAAGCACAACCACAGAGCATGAAAATGTAGAGTGCAAGTTTACACAACCCAACAGAAAATGTACAGCACTGAAGCCAGCTCATAGGGTAGGGAGAGAAATTGGAACAAAGCCCCATGATGTACAAACCAAAGATAAAGGACGAGAATGCTCCGATATGGGAATATGCAGATAAGCATTGGAGGTGTCAATCTTGGTCATCCAAAAACCTGAAAAAAATCTCATTGAAGAGTAAGGTAGAATTCTATGGAGAAGCATGGGGTGTGAACATATCAATTGAGAAGGGACATGTCGATGGGAACTACAAACAGGGAGAGTAAACCCTCCACCAAAATGCATGGAGCAGATTCGATAGACTGTTTTGTCAGGAGGTCTTACATCATCTCAGATAGATGCTGGCATGACAAGAGATCCCGATGAGGAGAGAAGGAAACAGGCACATGGGACAAGGGTAAGAAAAGGTATGACGAATCCCCCAAAGACTCTGGAAATGTGTCAAACAGGAAACATCTCAAAAACAGGATCATACAAAGGTCCCATAGATAAGAAGCTGGGAAATGGGCCCATGACAATATGGCATCACGACCCAAAATACCCCAACAACAAATAAACGTTTGTAGGGCAGGAGCAAAAGAGGACAGGTGGTCCAATGTGGAAGTGAGAAGGGAGAGGGCATCCCCAGAAAACCCCTCAGGGTTCCTGCAAGGAGAAATACTGCAAAAAAGTCATCAGGGTAAGAAGAAGGCAGGAATACTAAGCACCCCTCAAACAGGCAAAGCTGAACCAAACAACAGTTGGTCCATATATGAACAGACAGCCCTGTGATAAATGAGGGCATACCAATTCAAAGCCTGCAGGGACAAGGCATACTAATGCTCAGTGTGAACCCGAATATCAGGGGATGGGGGAAACTAAATAAGGTTGGGAGATAGAATAATGTAATAGGAAAGGACATGAGTCATAAGAAATAGGAGAATGAGACAAAACATCACATACCTGAAATATAGAATCCAAGAAAGCCGACGAAGGCCAAACAGAATCTTCAGGTAGGGTTTGGGAAGACAGCAAAATCAGGGGGGGCAAACGATCAAAATCCTTGTCAGCCTAGGCTCGAAAGGCTCAGGAGGAAAATGGGCAACAGCAGGAGAATCAGACGAATGAGATGTACCCAAAGTGGTAATATTAACTTCAGAATTCATGCTTGATATCAAACAAACAAGCAAAACATGGGCAAATCAAGCACTTTCATAAAATAAAGTGACAAAAATTCTTTAAATAAATCAAATTAAGTTAAACTACTTCGAGAAGTATTGAACAAAAAGAAAGACATCTGAACTCAAGCACTGCCAAACGAGAAGTGATGGTTCGGTAGTGGTGCATAGAGGGAGTCATGTGCATCACATAATAGTAGTGTTCTCCTATTGGTGGAGAGATGACGCATGATGATTTGTATGAGACATGTTGGAATCTTTGATTCCAAAATGGAGGGTGCAGAAGGCTTGTGGCATGCATTATAAAAAAAAACTCACAGGAAAAGTATCAGAAACTCTGATGGTTACTTTGAGTTGAAAGGCTGCTCACATTGACCAAGGCCATAGCAACAGGGTTAACCTCTGGTCTTGTGCATACAATTACCCCAGGTTAAACAAGATAAGGATAATACCTTAAAGAAACAGGAAATGGGTCTAGAAGGTACAGTTTGTCTAAAAGCTGATCAGAAAATGCTTTCAGTAGAAAGTGATATTAGACTCACCAGGTATATATCTGAAGTTCATTGGCTGGGACATTTCCTCTAGAATAGTCACTCAAAGGATGGTGTCTGCCTGTGCTGATAAAAACCCTCAGAAGAAGAGGGCATGTCTACAAAAAATAATATATAAATATAAACAGCTAATAAATTGGTTATATGTTTGTAAATAACTTCAACTTCTGTGTTTAAACAGACTTTAATGGACATAAATATACATATACATAATAGGGGTTGGAATTATGCAAAACACTGCCTAATTCACAACATATACACACACATACAAATGTACACAGTTCTGGAAGGTATGTGCATTAGGCATATGTGTATACAAACTATAATTAATTGCACATGTTCAGTACTCACTAAATCTAACTAAGTTTACCTCCTGTTAAGTCGTAGAATAAAATTTATATATCATTCAAACAGATATATTTAACACAACAACATTTTATGTTACTCCATACTCAGTGAGGATTCTGGAATAAAAGAAGTATTTCTTGTGAAGAAACACTAGCCATTTTATAGGTTCCTGGGTCTTTCATTTCTGTTTGTGTTTCTCTATTTTTTTTCTCAATTATCAACAATTCACCTCCACAGAGCTTCTACGAACATTGGAGAATGGTGAATGGAGGGAGATGAAACCCAGAGGCTAACAAGACCACAGTGACAGTATGATGTATGGTATTGTCTATATTTCCACATGTAGGATTTCATCCAGGGGACATCAAAGGCCAAAAACAATAGAAGCAGTGATATGATGAACTTGATAGGAGGTGACATTAAAAAGACAGAAAGTCATCTCACAGGGAAGAATAGACAAGACAGATGATTTGCTTAACCCGTCTGGTTAAAGAGGAAGGAGATAAATCTCAATAAGTAGATGGATCTCATGGAAAAAAAGATGATTTTGAGTGCCTCTAAAGGAAGCTGTACAAGTGAAGTAACATTATACTACACACACAAGACAAAGATTATCAGGGTCTTATCTACTATATATAGAAAAAATTAAAAGGAAGATGATTGAAGAAAATATCTGATCCCCCTCTAAGGCAGCCCAAGTATTGAAAAGAAAGTGGTAGTCTGGAAATAAAAAAAATCAACCTCTCCCTGAGAAAAACAGTGCAGGAGGCATCTAAGGCAAAAATATATAAGTAACATCTATCATAAGCAAGAAGAAAATAAGTCTTAAGAGAAAGATGGCATAGGGAACAAGTGGTTAAATGCTTGAGTGGAGGACTTTTGAGGGTCCTCAGAACTAAAAATGAGGTTCCAGTCTGGATGAGGAACCAAATGAAAAGGATGACTGGTTAGGAAATCCCTGAAAAGGTCTGTAAAAGCCAAAAAAAAATAAAAAATAAAAAGGAGAATGGTCCATGAAAAGATAGAATGTTGTTGATAAAGCTGCTTTGTATCCAGAGTTCATAGAAGTAGATAGATCACTTTCAAAAAGTGAGATAAAAAGGAAGTGAGATTATCAAGTTGTACAACATGGGGAAGGGACTAGTGGATGGACTAATATTGATAAACCATTCACTTGCACTGATATACCAAATAAGTGGATAGCCAACAACAGCAAGAGAATGTGCTACTCTGAGAGAAAACCTCCCATTTACCAAGGGACTGGACAAAAGCCATCCATGAAGATGAAGGTGAATCATGTTGTGGTGGAAGTTGTATGTCCGAGCTGACCTACAACTTCGACAAATCCTGACACATTGTCCACTGAAGGGCTGTAGAGTCTGGGATTGTTGATCAAAGAGTGGAAGCATGGCGCTGAGGGGTGTTGAAAAGGCCTCAATAAGAAGACACCCAAAGTGGGAAAAAAATTATTGAAACACCAGAAGAATGTAAGGATCACCCTATTGGGAGGATCCAGTTTGGTTTCTACAGCCAATCTACTACTAATTTCAAAGCTCCCAGGATGTGGTTAGTCAACAACTGGATATGATGGTCATGGACCTAAAGGAGGGACTCTAATGTGGAAAGTAGAGGTCTTGAAAGCAAGTACTTTCTTATCAAGAGATGAGAGAAACTATAGTGGAGGTATCTGAGTGGATCATAAAAAAATGTTCAGGAAGAATATGGTGGCCAACATTTTTAGGATATCAATGTGAAGAGGTCAATCCTCTGGAGATCAAACACCAGAAATATTGAAGGTGTCCATAACTACTCCTCACCAGGACAAAGAAGTGTCTGTGAATGGATGCAAGTCAAGAAAAAGAGGTGACTAGGGTTGTGGAAAAAATCCAGCCACCATGAAAGGAAGAGATGAAAAAATGGAGGAAGATAAACAAGAGAATTTAGTGGATCTCTGGATATATTCTACTGAACACCCAGAGTCCACTGAAGGAGATGCAAGTGAGCATGTCCAAAGTTAAGAGACTCAATAGAAAGGCTAACTACCCAAAAGAGACAGAACTTCTTTACTGGAAGAGAGGGAAACATGGGAGGTTCAGCAACCAGAAGCTCCATGTCTCGGAAATGTAAAGGAAAAGACTGGGACTGCCCAGCAAGCAAAATGATACAGATCCCAAAATAAATCAGACACTGAGTTTAGTTGAATAATGACATGGTGAATTTTACCAGCAAACCCAAAATAAGATGACTGCTGAAAAAGATGGGAGGTCACAGCAGAGGATAAAATGTAGTATGTTTTTTTATTTCTATTTTAAAGCAAAGCTGCATTGGGCTATCTACTGTGTCCACAACTGGGAACTGAACCCAGTATTTTAGCATTGTAAGACCTGAAACATGCTGCTGTCCCACCAAAGATACTTAAGATGGAGTGAGGAGGAGCCAATCATCAACATAATAGTGAAAAAGCAAACTCAACAAGAGCACCTTCCATGCAAGTGCCCTTACGATCTAGTTCAAAACATATGGGTCTGTAACTAACCCAAAGGGAAAGGCCCTGAACTGAAAAATCCAATCATTGTGGGCAAAACAATGGAAGTAATGATTGGCAGAATGAATTAAATGGTGGAGAAAAGTGTCCATGGAACATGGTGTTTCACAACCCAAGAGAGATCACCTATTGGAAGAATAGATACCAGGAATGAGCTACAGGATAGGGGTCAATCTATAGAACAAGATACCTGCTGGATCCCCATGGACTGAGATAAGCAGGAAAGGATAGTGAGCAGAAAGATGACTGCTGAAAAGCTGCTTCAGCTCGAGTTTGCAAGGTATGAGTGACTTCCTAAAAAACTCCTTTTGAAGGAAGGGTGTTAAGTAGTGTTCCCTGAGATAGGACTCTGAGAATTGAGTTCCAAAAAGCAAGGCATCCAAATCAAGCATATCTCACAAATAAAGAAACCAACAGAAATTCATTCAGCCCTTTGAAACAAAGAAATTAGCCCAATCTAAATATGATCCCTCACATCCCTGAAATTATCCAAAGTTAACATTTTCCTAATTTGAAAATGTATTTCCCATAATACTTACCTCCACTGACAGCTATTTCTCAACCTTCAGGTTTTTAACTTCGGCCATCTAAGCATAGGTCTCGCTTGCTCCAATCTTTTATACCCCACTTGGCGATATTTGTATTGTGATATTCTCCAACCAAGTCAATGTGCCCTCTATCCTGGTACT
>NW_013665776.1:657104-657674 GCF_000517525.1 Limulus polyphemus | reverse complement strand
CTAAATATGATCCCTCACATCCCTGAAATTATCCAAAGTTAACATTTTCCTAATTTGAAAATGTATTTCTCAACCTTCAGGTTTTTAACTTCGGCCATCTAAGCATAGGTCTCGCTTGCTCCAATCTTTTATACCCCACTTGGCGATATTTGTATTGTGATATTCTCCACCCAAGTCAATGTGCCCTCTATCCTGGTACTGTATATAAGCACCTCACTCAGTTAATGTAATCACGTTTTCGAGACTTGCACCATCCAAGTCATTAACATTGGCTCTTAGTGGGGAGAAAGGGTGAGAGAGTGTCAGAAGAGGTTAGTATTATTGAAAATACATTTTCAATTTAGGAAAATGTTAATTTCCAAAACACACTTACCTCCACTGACACTGACAGCTAGAATCCCACATTAAGAAGGTGGAGGAGCCAGTGAGAGTATTGTACATACAGAAAGAATTTGTATAAATCATGGGTGTACCAAGATAAGATCAGTACCCAAGTGGGAGAACAGCACTACATCCAGAACAGGTATGCTTGTTACCCGGAACTAAATTCCAGAAGAAAGGATAGAATAG